>NC_034597.1:109230716-109253858 GCF_900095145.1 Mus pahari | reverse complement strand
AAAGAAAGAAAGAAAGAAAGAAAGAAAGAAAGAAAGAAAGAAAGAAAGAAAGAAAGAAAGAAAGAAAGAAAAAGAAATGGGCCTGGAGAGATGGCTCAGCAGTTAAGAGTTAAGAGCACTGGGTATTTTTCCAAAGGACCTGGGTTCAATTCCCAGCAACCACATGACAGCTGGCAACTCTGGTTTAGGGGATCCAACGCCCTCACACAGACATACATGCAGGCAAAGCATCAATGCACAATAATAAAAATAAATTTTAAAACCCCAGAGAAATAAGAATTGCTTCATTTTAGTCCCAGGTTTAGGGATATGGGGCTGACTGTGATTTGCCTCATGAGTTAGCAGAAGCATGGTATTGCTAGGTGCAGATAATTTCTGCAACTGTGTGACATTTGGAAATCTGGGAACTTCTCAGAGGGTATATAAATGCCCCACAGACTGTCTGGGTAGTTGTTGGATGCGGTTTTTTAGTAGCTGATGTTAAAGGAGAAACAAAAGGAAAGAAATTATATTCTGGATTTTCCTAATTCTTATCTCTCTTCTATCCTTGCTTCTCTCCTACCTAGTGTTAGGGGATGAAACCAGGGGGGTAAAGAATGGGAAAGAAGAAGCCACAGAGTAGGAAACACCAACAGCATGTGCACACACGGGTCACAATCACACACACAATAAGTGTAATTGAAACACTTTCTAGGCCAGGCAATGGCTCATGCCTGGAGAGAGAGAGAGAGAGAGAGAGAGAGAGAGAGAGAGAGAGAGAGAGAGCGAGCGAGAGAGCGAGCAAGCAAGCGGGAAAGGAATGGAAAAGGACAGGGCAGGACTGCTCATAGGTATGGTGGAGGAGAAAGTGTATTATAGATATAAGGGAAACATAGCCAGAGGCAGACACATCTTGGAGAGTCCAGACCCTGGACCATGTGGGGAGAGGGGGACAGGAAGGAGAAAGGAGAACTTAGTAAAGCAGCCTGGAGGGTCTGTAACCACAATGTCTGGATTATATCAGAAGGAACCTCTGGGAAACAGACAGCCCAGCCCCAGGGCTGGAGAGTTCAGGATAGAGAGTGGAGTATGCCAGCCATCTCCTGTAACAGGTGTGTTAAACAGACACTTTACATGCCTTCCCGGGGCCTTTGGGCCAGTCTGGTCTCCAAAGTGAGTTCCAAGACAGCCAGGGCTACACAGAGTTACGTAGTTTTGTGCACACGATCATGAAGAACTCAGATCTCACGCCCCTTGCTGGCTCATGGTTGTCATCTCAGCACAGGAAGCTGAGGCCAGCCTGAGCTATGCAGCGAGACACTGCTCAGAGGATGAAGGCGTAGAGCTTCACAGTCTGAATTCTCTAGAACCCACACAGCAGGGAAACCCAACCTCACATTGCTCTCTGACTTCCACACGTGCACACCGGCACACACAATAACAAACAACAAAACAAAAACCAGGAGCTGGAGCCAGGTGTGCTAGTTTATCTATAATCAGAGCATTTGGGAGGTGGAGGCCGAAGAACCAACAGTTCACCATTATATTCAGCTACACAGTGTGAGACTAGTCTGGATGATATAGGAGACTCTGTCAAAACAAAGAGACGCACCGATCGATGGGACAGATTTGATCTTCAACCCTGACAATAAACTAACAAAATTCTATTAAGTGACTGATTTCATATATTCCCTACCATGAGTGAAACTTACTGGGGAGCATGGACTCATCCTGAGGGGCACCTTGAGAGGCTGGTACGATGGGAGCAGAAGGGTTAGGGGTCGGGAGGTCAGAGGTCACATAAAACATTTGAAAGGGCATTGTAGTAAAAGAGAAAGAAAGGGAGTTGGGAGAAGGGGAGTGTTGGATGAACAACATCCTTGAGACCCATCCCCCCACCACACTGTACTTCTCCCACAAACCCCTCTCGTGCCTTTACTTTGTCTTCCAAAGTCTCAATGACAAAGACCACTGATGAAACTACCGTACAGTATAAATAACAGCTTTATTATGCCCCGGCTCCACTGGGGCAGAGAAAGGTAGCAGAAGGTCTGGGAAGGAGCAAATGTTCTGTGCCGCCTGTGACTGCCCGGGCCAGAATGGACCCTGCTGGAGCCTGCTGCGTGGCTCGGAGCCCCGGAGGGGGGAAGGGAGGCCGGCCAATCTCAAATCTCCTTAAAAGCAAACCGACAAATAGATAGGGTGAGCTGGGCTACCGAGATGGCAGCAAAGCTCCGTTGCGGCGCACAACTGCAGTCCTTCATGCGGCTTGCACACGGTTCCTTCTATACTGAGAGAACTGACGCTGAATGAACTCTGATTTAGGTGAAGAGGGAAGAGTGATCTCTAGGAGCTGACAATTTAAGGGGCTACAAGCCTTTCTTGTTTGCAGCGCTGGGACAACACCCAGGGCCTGCTGGGTCTGCTGGGCAAGTGCATGCCTCAAAGCCCCAGACCTAGGCCTGTAGCATTTCAAAGAAAGGCAAATCTTGAGGATAAGAAAGGAAAGGCAGGAAAGAGAGAAACTCTTTTTAGCCACAAAGGCCCACCGGAAGGGACGTGGACGGACAGAACATTCTCAAAAACATTTCTGCAGGCAAGTGGGAGGCAAGAAACTGACTTTGTAAAAAAAGTTAGCCCTAACTTTTGTTTTTATTTTTATTTGTGTGTGTGTGTGTGTGTGTGTGTGTGTGTGTGTGTTGGCTCAAGGCCATGTTTCAGCTTTTCTAGGAGCTTCATCTTCATTACGCCATTGCTTCCTTCCCCCAACTGTGGTTCAATATACTTTCCTTTGGGACTACTTTTAGGTCTATGTTTTATATCTTTGTTCTTTCACAACACTGTGCAACAGCCACTTATCTCTCTCCTATGGGGAGAAACAGGTTTACTTCAGATTACAGGTGACATCCCATCATGAAGGGAAACTAAGGCAGGAGCTTGAAGAAAAAAACTGAGGCAGAAACCAAAGGATAGCTGCTTACTGACGGTCTCGCTCCCAGCCTCACTAGTCAGCTGCAGGTCATGTATACAGCCCAGGCATACCTGCCTAGGAATGGCACCACCCATGGTGGGCTGGCCTTCCTCCATTAATTAGAAAATGCCCATGAGGGCTAGTGAGATGACTCAGTAAGTAAGAGCACCCAACTGCTCTTCTGAAGGTCCAGAGTTCAAATCCCAGCAACCACATGGTGGCTCACAACCATCCGTAACAAGATCTGATGCCCTCTTCTGGAGTGTCTGAAGTCAGCTACAGTGTACTTACATATAATAAATAAATAAATCTTTAAAAAAAAAAAAAAAAGAAAGAAAGAAAGAAAGAAAATGCCCATGAACCAATGCAATGGAAGCAATTCCTCAACTGAGGGCCCCTCTCTCTGGTATGTTAAATTGAACACTGAAGTGAGCATACATTCACATGCACATGCACACAGATACATGTATGTGCACACACATGAGCACACACATGTTCTCCTCCCCCACACTGAGTTCCACTATAATGAATTTGGCTTCTCTAGACACATAATGTATGCAGTCTTGCAGTATCACCCATGTGTCACTGGGCATCATTCATTCAACCACATAGCAGCAGGTACCAGAGCTCCATTCTTTTTAAAGGGAGAACACTATTCCACTGTCTGTCTCTGCCATATTATGATTCTCCACATAATGGGCAGTTAGGTTACTCCACTTTGGGCTATGTGAGTCACATCCCTGTGAGGTATCTGAGTCCCTGCTTTTACTTCCTTTTGGTCAGTGCTGGGAAGTAGAACCAGAAAACCTGGGTTTCCTGCCTTCATGGTTTGCTCACGTAGAATGTTGTGAATGTTGTCAAAGTTATAAACATAACGTTTTTTGTTTGTTTGTTTGTTTGTTTGTTTGAGACAGGGTTTCTCTGTGTAGCCCTGGCTGTCCTGGAACTCACTCTGTAGACCAGGCTGGCCTCAAACTCAGACATTCACCTGCCTCCGCCTCCAGAGTGCTGGGATTAAAGTCATGCACCACCACGTTTTTTTGTGTGTAACCTTGGCTGTTCTAGAACTAGCTCTGTAAACCAGGCTAGCCTCAAACTCACAGAGATCTGCCTGCCTCTGCCTCATGAGTGCTAGCATTAAGGAGTGCACCACCATGCTGGCTAACTTAATAAATCATTTTCAAAGAGAAAAAAGGGCTGGAGAGATGGCTCAGTGGTTAAGAGTATTGACTGTTCTTCTAGCGGTCCTGAGTTCAAATCCCAACAACCACATGGTGGCTCACAACCATCTATAATGAGATCTGATACCCTCTTCTGGTGTGTTTTAGGACAGCTATAGTGGTACTTATATATAACAAATAAATAAATCTTTAAAAGAAAGAAAGAGGGGTTGGTGAGATGGCTCAGTGGGTAAGAGCACCCGACTGCTCTTCCAAAGGTGCAGAGTTCAAATCCCAGCAACCACATGGTGGCTCACAACCATCCCTAACAAGATCTGACTCCCTCTTCTGGAGTGTCTGAAGACAGCTACAGTGTACTTACATATAATAAATAAATAAATCTTTAAAAAAGAAAAAAGAAAGAAAGAAAGTGTTCATTCAACACATCCATGGGTCTCTGTTCACAGGTAACACTATGGCTGCATAGCCAACCAACAAAGGGAATGCAAATGTTAATGAATGGATGTGATTGCTGCAATTAATATTCAGGTCCCTGGACTTCATGATCGGGTTTCTAGGAAACCAACGAGCTATTTCACAAGTCAGGGCAGGATGTTAAATGTTCAGTGACAGTCCTTGCAACTGTGTCACCAGACTTCCACCAAGACAAGGAAACCGTCAAAGCAACATTAAAAAACCAAGCAAGCACCCATGGGTCAGATAAGTGGAAAAACACATCTCCAGGCTTGAGAAGAGGACTAACAACCCACATTCAGAGAAAGGATGGGAAAGCCATTAACAATACAAAGAAGCCCCTACTCTCTCCGGAGGCAGGAGAATTTACCCAAGAGGCAGGAACATAAACAACCTCCACAGGTGCTCACCACCTGCTCACTGTAGCCACTTTCTCCAGAAGCCCTGGACAACTGCAGGTGCAATGTGGGCATATTTCTGTCAGCCTGGGTTCTGCTTTACAAACCCAGAATTGACAGGTTATCACAGGTGTAAATAGTTGTCCTCCTAGTCTTTGTTGTTGTTGTTGTTGTTACCTTTTGCTTTGTTTAACAAAAGCAGAGAGTTTTCCAGATAGGAAAAGATTAAGCCAAATTTCCCTTTCTACACTAAGTCCAGCAGAAAAGCTTTTGAAAGGGGAAAAAAAAATGTTTTGTATAAAAGATAAACAGAGGTCCAGGGAGAGGGCTCCATGTGTAAGGTGCTTACTGCGAAGGCATGAAGACCAAAGCACCCACATAAAAGCTAGGGCATAGTTGGACATCTCTCTGCTCCAGGGGATGGGTGGGATGGGCAAAACCAGTCAGGACACATAAGGTGGAGAAGAGACAAATCCTCATGTCAGCCTCTGAGCCTTTGGTCTCCACACATAACCACTCAGGGAAATTATACATGAGTATACACATAACCATACACCAGACAGACAGACAGATACTCCTTTCTGATTTTATCTCCTAGATAATGATAAGAACCTGTATAATAAGCTACCACTTTCCTGTGATAGCTACACATAAAAATATTAAGTCATAGATGAGAAGAACACATAACATCATGGTAAGAGGTGCCAAGCAATGCAATAAAGATTGCACAGGGGCAACAAAGGAAGGGAAGAAAGGTATGTGGCAACCTCCCGAATAAAAGCAGCAGTGTCATATTCTTGGACAAGAACGAGTGCCCATTACTGCTGTCCTACTGCTGAAATGAGTGAGATACTATCTATGCAAAGCTCTACAGCAGCAAGTGTCCCATAGAGGGCCACCTCAGGATTGTCCTTGACAGCTACTGGCAACCTCCTGAACAAGGATCACCATTTGTCCCTGCACCTCTGCACCATAATGAGGTGACAATGGCTGGGCTCATGGCTATCCCATAGATCTATCAGTCTCCCACATCCCTGAGCCAGTGTCCAAGCCTCTGACCAAGGTATCCTGAAAATCAAAGATGGAGAAAGTACCACTTTCCCATGATGCACCACTTTCCCATAATGCACCCTGAATCATTTCCTTTATGTTTTTTTTTGTTTTTGTTTTTGTTTTTGGTTTTGGTTTTACGAGACAGGGTTTCTCAGTGTAGCCCTGGCTGTCCTGGAACTCACTCTGTAGACCAGGCTGGCCTTGAACTCAGAGATCCACCTGCCTCTGCCTCCTGAGTTCCTTTATGCTTCTTTCCAGCCTTCCCCCAGCATCCCAGTATGTATCTTAACAAAAGACCTTTTCAAAAAGAAAAGGTCTCCAGTGTCGATTCACGGAGACTCACATTTAGTTGTCATTTTGGCAACTAGACACTAATCTCTGGAGTTAAGACCTATGTCTGGCCCTTTTCATCCTCAAAATTGTCTCTCTCCATGTTTATTTCTTAGTATTAGGGATTGAATCTGGAGCCTTACACATACATACTAGACAAGTGCTTTACCACTGAGCTATGTCCCAAGGTCTCCCCCCAGTTTATTTGTTTACATTTTGAAACAAGGTCTTGCTATGTAGCCCTCCCTGGCTGTCTGAAACTCATTAGATCAAGTTGGCCTTGAATTTTCACAGAACCTTCTACCTCTGTCTCTTGAGTGCTGGCATGGACCACTGTTGGCTTTTGTGTTTTGGGGTGGTTTGCTTTTGTTCTGAGACGGGCTATACTTTGTAGCCCTGGCCAGCCTACAGCTTGCTATGTAGAACACTTTACCCTGTCCATGTACTGGTGCCGATGCAATACTTCTGGTCTACTTTTTATCTTTAGAAAGGGTCTCACTAAGTTGTCCATGCTGTAGCACAAGCAGGCTTTGATCCTCCTCTGCCTCAACCTTTCAAAAGCTACAGGTCTGTGCATTGGGCCCCAGCTTCATCCACAAAACTTTGAAAGCCATAACCATCAGTGTCTCTAAGCATCCCATTGTGAATAGCCCACAGAGTCTTCTAGACCTGAGACACAGAGCTGTGTCAGCCTTGAAACATGAAGGACTCAAGTGCACCCCCAGTCCAGTCATTACCTCCCTGTGTTTTGGGTCTTATGCTTGACCAAGGTGTTTACAAGTCACTATTTATCACCTTCCTCAGAGATATTTTTACACCATCTTGTTACTTTTGTGTGTGTGTGTGTGTGTGTGTGTGTGTGTGCGCGCGCGCATGTGTGNNTGTATGTGTGTGTGTGTGTGTGTGAAAGAGAGAAACAAAGGAGAATGCCCAAGCCTGTTTCCTTCCACATGCTGCAATTTAAAACAGAAAAATATGCTAACCTAAAGCTTGTTTTATAAATGGCAATATTTAAAATTTCTTCCATGTCAACGATGAAGGAGGGGGAAAAACTTACTTCTAAAAATGACTCTTTCATAGAACATCGGGGTTAGTTTCTGAGTGGCACGTTTTAAAAACATTTAATCAGTAATCTGAATGTATGTCAACACCTTCTGGTGGTGTACGATGAAATGTGAACCTTGTCAACAGCAACAGAAAAAGGTGACACACTTGGGACCCAGAGCTTTTATACCGACACACAGTAATAATATAATTTTAAAATTTATCATCTGTTTAGCTGCAAGCAACAATTAATCTTTTTGACAATTTGTACAATGCTTTAAATAACACCTGGGAAGAGAAACACCACACTCTGATCTTTACATTCCTCCTCTTCCAGGGCTTTTGAGCCCGCACGCCTCCAAAGCTACACATAATAAATTGTGTGATTAGGATTAAAATGTTGGAAAAAAAAAAAAAGATTTCCCTTGTCACCGAATGCCTCTTCTTGCCTCGGTTAATAAAATTACTTAACATGGGAACTGTAAGCGAGAGCGTGTCCCCGAGGAACTGAGGGCCTCGGAGGGTTCATTTCTGTCATGTCAAATGACAGTCTATTCCAAGAGCGTTTAACCTATGACTTCACATAACTATTCCTCGCTTGAATGTGACTCTGATGAGCCCCCAGAAATGTCACCGATCCTTCAACTGGCAAGTCCATCAAGGCAGTCAAGACGGAGGTCGTCTAATTTCATGATTTTTTAAAAAAAAATCCTGAAAGACAAACATGCCTTGAAATGTTCAGAACCAAGTGAAGGCATATATGCTGTAAGGATTTGTGTGTGTGTGTGTGTGTGTGTGTGTGTGAGAGAGAGAGAGAGAGAGAGAGAGAGAGAGAGAGAGAGAATATGAATGTAATTTACTTGACTTTTTGGGTTTTTGAGACAAGGTCTTAGCATGTAACTCTGGCTGACCTGAAACTCACAGAGATCCGCCTGCCTCTGCCTCCCAAGTGCTAGGATTAAAGACATGTGCCACCATGCCTGGTAAATTTCAAAGCACAAAGGGTCAGGGTAGTCACACAAAGGCACAGTGGTCATGTGCCAGGGAAAGGGGCTATGTCAGCAGAGGGCCTGAGTTAGATCACAGAGGCCAGGCGTGGTGGTAAACGTTCATATGCCTAGCACTGAAGAGACGCAGACAGAAGGACCCCTGAGATCACTGGCCGGCCAGCCTGGTCAAGGGAGATGGCTTGCTGGTTAAGAACACTGGCTGCTCTTCCAGAGGACTGGGGCTTGATTTCTTAGAACCGCATGATGTCTCATAAACATCTGTAGCTGCGGTTCCAGGGGACCTAACACCCACTTCTGGCCTCTACTGGTATTAAGCACACAGACATATATGCAGATGAAACACCCATGTACATAAAATTAAATTGAAGGTAAAAAAACAAAGATGGCTATCTCCTGATAAAGAACACTTGAGGTTGGCCTCTGGGACTCTACACAAGTGCAAGCATGTCCTCTCAAACACACGCACACACAAGTATGTGCTCATGTATGCACACACATGCATGAGGGGACAGGAAAGGAAGAAGAGTAAGGGGGTCACAGATATTTTTCTCCCTTTTTGGCCTGAACCACCTCTCTAGCCCTATTTTATTTTACTCCATTTTGTTTTACTTTTTGAGACAGGGTCTTACTGTGTAGCCCCTGTTATCCAGGAACTCACTATAGAGCCCATACTGGCTGGAAACTCACAATGATCCATCCACCTGTCTCTGACTCTCAAGTGCTGGAATTAAAAAATGTGCTTCATCAGGCCTGGCAAGTCCTATTTTAAGTGTGTGTGTGTGTGTGTCCTCTAGAAGGGCACATGCATGCTCACAGCTAACATGCCTGTGCTTTTAAGTCCTTCATGTCCCATGGTTCCCTGCAACTGGTCTCTCGGGACCCCTGCCTTGGTCTGTGGAGGGGGTGAAGGGGTGCATGTTAGAGGGAAGGCAGGGTGGCCACTGATGTCAAATGAGCTCAATTCTAGCACAGCCATTGTAATACCTCCCAAGGAAGGAGGGCAGCCTCTGTCCTGATGGAGCTTACACCAGCCATAAACCGGCTTAGCTTCCTCCAGTTTACAGTTTATTGCATTAACATTTCTTTTGTGCTGGCGGCTGAAGGGAACCTATTGTAAATTTGGGCAATTACGACTTTTGTCCCATCTGCTCCTCCCCTCCTCAGTACTGTAACATCAAAGGTGACTGCTTCAGTAGAGGCTGGCTTTAGCTGTTAAATCCAACCTGAGATACAGGTTAAAATGACAGGCGCCTACAGAAAAGGACTGAAATGAATCAGAAAGACGCTGTTCCTGCCTTTGGAGAGTCTTTTTTAAAAAAAAAATCCTCCTTAAGCCCCCTGCACATGTCAGCATGTCAGCCTGGCTGGGTATCGTAGTGCCTCTATGCCCAAATCCCTGTGAATGCTGGGTTTCCCTCCATCCTGCCTCTGCTTAAAATAATCCATATCTGTGCGACGACCTAGAGCAGGTTAGGGAACCGCAGAGGTGATGATGGGCAGGCTGAAGAAAGGCAGGAGCCCAGTGAGGGCCCCAGTGGAGTCCAGCTGGGAGGCCTGGTGGACCAGATGGAACCTGAGCTTCTTTCTCCGTGCCTGTAAATTGTCACAGAGACAGGATAAAGAATAAGTGAGTGTTGCATGTGCCGTGGTTCCAAGGCTAGGACAGACGTAAGTCTGTACTGTTCTTGCAGAGGACCCAAGTTGGGTTCCCAGAACCCACACCAAGCAGCTCACAAATGCAAGTCTAGCTTGAAGGGATCTGACACTCTCTCCCAGCCTCTCCCACACCACCCCCAACAAGCACACAATTTAAAATGGAATAAAAACTTAAAAAGGAACAAACGAGAGAAGAGATCAGTGATTGTTGGGGGAAGGCGCGGCAGAAATGAGGACTGAATGCCCATGGCGAATGAGAGTTTGGAAGGAAGAAAAATAATCTAGAATGAATGATGACCACTTCGAAACTCTGTGAATGCACTAAAAAAACACTGGGCTGTATCCGTGAATAACCTTCAGTTTGCAGATTTTAAACTATACCTCAATAAAGCTGTAACTGTAAGTGCTACAGCAGTTTAGCTTGGCACTCACCATAACTATAGAAGCAAAGCTACTGACATAAATAAGCCTGGGCTACCAAAAGAGATCCTGCCTTCGGAAGAGGAAAAAGACTTACTCGGGCAGTGGCTCTCAACTTTCCTAACTGTGACCCTTCAATACTGTTCCTTGTTCAGTTCTGTTGTGTGGACCTCCAACCATAACATCATTTTTGTTGCTACTTCATAACTGTAATCGTGTGTCTGCTATAAATTATGTAGCCCAGGCTAGGCACAAACTCCCTATGTAGCTGGGGATAGCTCTGAACTCCTAATCCTCCTGCCTCTACCTCTCAGGTGCTAGAGTTACACATACATGCCACGTTGGCACACCAGCATGCTGTAAACAAGAACAGAGTGAACAGAGCAAGCCGCTGGATGGGCCACTCTGTCTCCTGGCTCTGAGTTTTCACTTTCTGGAACTATCGGGACCCCGACACTGTCCACAGGAGCAACATTGAAGCAGAGTCACCAGGTCCTCGGGACCCAGCTCGAAGGCTCCCTTTGCCTCGGGGCTGTGTTTAAGTATATGGGTCACCCACCCTACATGGGTCTGTCTGTCACACTGTGATGTGGAAGGAGGTAGGTGTGTGGAGATTTTTGTCTTTTTTTCCTAGAGCCAGCACAGAAATGACCCATGAGTTTGGAATATGGGGTAGGAGGTCTCAGTTTGCTTTAAAGAACCTACAGTCTAATTAACCCTTCCACTTCTCCGTAGTAGAGGGGGTATGGCAAGGTCACATCAAAACAAACACGGGCATGAGAACTCAATTTTATTTTTTAGGTTAAAATTGGCCAAACGATGGCAGTTCCATACTGTGCACAGCCCTATGGCTTTTTAAGAGTGATGAAATCTTTCCGGGATCTTGGTGAGCTTAACCCAGGAAGCTGGAGTTCCAGAAAGTCCATGACTACCAGCACCCCAAGCCTGTGGCTTTGAATTCATTGTCTCACAACCAAGACTAGGAAACTTTGTCCAAGGAGTGAACACAGATTAAGGACATGTGAAAAAAAACTTCCTAGAGCCAGAGGGGCTCTGAAGGAGGAATATTTTGAATCTCCCCACCCAATGGTCCTCAGAGGGCTTTGTAGAAATTGGATGGAGATGAGGTAAATTGCTTATTGGGGTCACCAAAGCCGATGAGAAGTCTGCACACTCTATGTGCTCCCCCAGCCCAATCAGAGGAGTGACCTCATGATCGTGAGTGAGCAGTCATCACTGGCCTGTCTACATTCCTTCAAAACAATCTGGGACTTTCTTCCCCAGTCACCTGATGGGTCTTTCTGTCTTGGCTCTAAGAAGAGAGACAAAAGTCTCCCCCACCCCATATCACAGTGTAACAGACAATTTATCCAATCAGAGGAGTGGTCATGGCCTATCCACCATGTTCTTTCCCTATTGCCTAGGGCAGCTGACCTCTTGCTTCACTATTTCACTAGATTATTTTTAATTAAGTTTGATTATCTCCATGTGTATGGGTATTTTGCCTGCATTATCTGTGTGCCATATGAATGTGGGGTCATGGGAGCCAGAGAAGAGGACTACAGTTACAGACAGTTGTGGGCTGCCATGGGAGTGCAGTGCAGGGAACTGAACCCGTGTCCTCTGCAGGAGTGCCAGTGCTTTCCACCGCTGAGCCATGGTCTCTCCAGACCCACACAAAATTATTTTTGAATGGAGCTCTAAGGTTTCTTTGAATAAACAATACAGAGGGGTTGGAAAGATGGCTCAGTGGTTCAAAGAACTGGGTACTCTTGCAGAGGACTCAAGTTCAATTCCCAGGGCTCACGTGATGCTCACAACTACCTGTAACACCAGTTCTTCTGACTTCCATGGGCATGTGGCACACATGCATGCAAAACATTTTTACATATTTTATAAAAACTACTACAGAGATGGGGAGTGGGAGAACCATTCTGACTGGACCTTCCATGAAACAATTACAATTTCTATAGAGGGGACAGTTTGAACTAAATTTTTGTGCCTGAAAATTAGTCTATACAGCTTACATACAACTCTAGAGTAATTAAAATATTCATCAAGACTCATCCAGGGTGCACTACTTTCAGTCCTAGCAGCTGAGAAGCAGAAACCGGTAGATGTGTAAGTTAGGGCCACATTGGTCTGCAGTGACTTCCAGGCCAGCCAAGGTTACATAGTGAGACCCTGTCTTAAAAAAATAAATACAGGGCTGTAGAGATGGCCTCAGAGATTAAGAGCACTGACTGCTTTTTCAGAGGTCCAGAGTTCAATTCCTAGCAACCATATGGTGGCTCGCAACTGTCTGATATGGGGATCCAATGCCCTCTTCTGGTGTATCTGAAGACAGCGACAGTGTACTCACATACATGAAATATATATATATATATATATATATATATATATATATATATATATATATATATATATATATATATATATATATATATATATATTCCCTTAGATCTCAAGAGCAAGATACAATGCTTTTAAACTCAAGTGCTCACAAACATCCCTAGCTGTCTCTTAGCGACATGTCTAGAGAGGGGGTCTTTAGGGGAGGCTACCATGTTGGAATTCTGGAGGGGCCAGCGGAGAACAGGCCAGCCACTCAAAGCAAGTGATCAGAGAGTTAATCAGGAGAGATAGTAGCTCTGAAAGTGCTTATTAACCCAGGCCTTTCAGCACAGTGTCTCCACCACCCTGCCCGCCTCTAACCAAACAAAACACCATAGAGCCAGCTTTTGTTCAAGGAGGAGGTTGACAGCTACTTGCCTGGGATGGGTTTTTTATTTGTTTGTCTGTTATTCAAATAACTTTTTCTCTGGGCAGAAACTGAAAGGAGAAAATGTCAGAAGTATGTGATTAATGATTTTTTTAAAATGGAGGAAACCCTGCATTGAATTGTAAAGCAGGGGTTGAAAAGGTACCCATCCTATTAAATAGCAGATTTTCCTGTGCAAGTTTGATATGAATTCTTTCAAAAAGAGTTGCACTAGGGAACCCAAATTAAATGGCAGGCCTTCTGTCTAAATATCCAGGAAGGCTAGGTAGGCTGTTCTGGAACACACTCACATCATTGGCATCTAGAATATTGAGTCCACTGAGTGGCGGTAAGTTAGTCACTGTGGTAATTAGGATGAAGGTTACACCACTCCCCAAGTCCCGTGCTCACCGAGGAAAAGGTAAACTCACAGGAACAGAGGAAAATTTGAAAGAGAAAGAGAACTTAAAAAGCTTTTTAAATGTTCCTTTTAGTTATTTCTTAAGCAAAGCCAGAAGCTGAAAACAAGCCCTGTAAATAAACAGCAAAGAGAACTCTTGTTAGCACAGGCAGTCAGAGCAGCGAGGACCTTGCCCAGGAACAGCCTTGGATTTAATAATAAAAAAAAGACCAAAATGCAGGCAAGCTTCCACTGCATAAGAGACTTAGGTAAAACTTTTCACTAAGGTTGGAGGAGGAGGCAGGTGACAAACCTGGGGAGATAAAATGCTACTTTACACAACAATGTAGACAGTATTTAGGCCACATGCAAATTCCCTCCACAGAGCTTTCAAATGGAATGCAATTTACTACTCCGGATAGCTAATTAATAAAACAGTCTAAAAAGAATGCAGAGTTAATCACCCTCCTCCTCCTGGGCCATTTCAACTTTGTTCTTTACATTTCACTGTTAAACAAAATCTCAGACGTTGTTGCAACAGTCAAGGTTTCACTACCTTTACCAGAGGCAAGCTGGTGGTGGTTCAAACTCACCTTTAAAAAAGCCAAGCTGGCTAAGATTGCTTTTGGAAGTTTGCTCTGTGATGCAGAGCAATCTGAACTATGGACTTGAAGCCAGGTTCTATCCGCAGTTACTCAAAGGTTGCAACCGTGGAAGCAATCTTTAAAAATCTCACTCTGCTTTGCTGATCCTGTTGGGTGGTGGGGATTTAAACCATGCCTTGCTGTGAATCATGGAATTAAAGAGCAGATGAGGTTTTTATCTTCCACTTAGTTTTTGACTTTGTATCCCCCTAAGTGTGTCTGAGCTAGATAATTTTTGTTTTTCTGCTGATAAAACATTAGAAATCTGAGCTGGATTAATTCCTTTGGTACAACCTGTTAATAATCTCCAGGAAATAATCCAAACTGTCCTGCAAGCAGTGTACCCATGGTCACCTGACTTGTCTCCCACCCCACCCCCACTTGAAACTAACTGGAGGAAGGGCCGGAATCAGCTTGGTTCAGTTTTAGTATGTTTGATTCTAAGTCCAAACTCAGAATTATCTAGATTCATGTTTCAGGAGATGGAGATTTTAAGGTGTCAAAGACGCTCTGAGAGATGAGCGAGTGGTGAGAGAGCATCCGTGAATTTGGGTCCAGCATCCTTTCTGGAACTCCACATTTCAGCCACACCGTGTTTCCTGAAGGCGGAAGCAGCAATGGTCAGCAGAGGTTGACTTTATGGGGAGTCCCTAAAGAGTTGAGCGTGAAGACCTAGAAATGACAGATCTCACTTGGGCCTGAGGCCCCAAGGGATCTGTGCTTGTGCTGGGGTAAATGACAGTGGTGAGCAACTTTGGAAAAGCAGTTCATCTTCCAAAGTGTGACTGCCGAAAGATCCAAAAGAATGGAGCGTCACCCTTCAATGTCCTTTCCCTTCCTGTCTCTACAAACTGTAAACTTTTGATCCAAAGGAAGAGCAGAAGGGTGGCTTGTACCTCCTCACAGCCCTGGCTGAGGCAGGGTGGGCGTCCTCCCTCCTCTTCAGCCAATACTGTATCTTTCCCGGTTCACTTGCTTTTCGTAAAGAGACGCCAAGTTTGTATACTGGGGGGAAAAAAATCTAAAGAAAAGCCAAGGAAGTGGTGTCATTAGCAAATGCAAATATGCTAACTCAGATAAAAATATAATCCACCAAGTCCAACTTGTCATATGCAAAATTATTTTAATGACATATTTGAAAAGTGTCAGTGTGTTCCACTGCCAAGAAGGCAATACATTTAAGGCAAGCTTACAAAGTATATGAAATCACAGACTGTAGTACCCTGTGACTATCTTGATTTTAAAAATTCAGTTTACAAATATATACCAATATTTTTCTCACGTTTAATCAGTCCCCTACTGCTTCAGCATAAGAGTTAAAATAACCTAAACAGCTTCTTGAAGCACACAGCAAGTCTGTTACACGGATCTGGGAAACGACCACAAAAAAAAAAAAAAAGAAAAAAAAAAAAGAAAAATAATAATTAGTCAAAAATCATACAAAACCGTATAAGGCATATATTCCTAGGTTCTAGGGACTGATCATTTTTCCTGGGAAAATTTTACTTTAAAGCAACTCTAAATGAAAATGCATATAATTAAGGGAACGACCATCGCTTCAAACAGATTGACTGTCTTTAACAAGCTCCTCTCCTTCTAGCTACTCAGATATGCTATATTTCCTAATTATCACCTTTTAAGGGCCATCTGGGCCCATTCCTCCCCATCAGGGGGCAATTCCATTTGCATTGTTCCTGGGCTTAGTCATGATCAAGCAGTCTGGTGGTAAAGTTCATTAGAAATGAGAACAGACGCATTCAACCCAACACAGTAAACCAGGTATGGGATCCTCGGTGCCCGCAGGAGAGATGAGAAACACACATTCGAGTTCCCAGAGACCTAACGAGTCTTTACCACACATTTTATCCAAGTGATTCAAGAGCACTTTCAGCCTGAGCAGGTACGGAATGAAAACTTGATTAAGCCTCCTCACACGGGCAAAAACATTTCTCAATTAAGACAACAGAACTAGAGTCCCTTATGTCTTTCGGCTGAAAAGTCTATTAAAACCCCTTTAATGGTTCCCTCATTCAGACCGCCATTCACAAGCAGTATACTACTTCCTGTAGAGAACACACAAGAATTATCCTAATTGTTATTCCCCGAGAAGAGAACGCGCATTACAGGAAGAAGCGTGTCCGACCCACAGACTGATGCCGACTCACTACGGGTTTCAGAAAGTCATTCCCCCTTTGTCTTTGTCGGGGACCATCCCATATATTCTCAAGCTCCCCTGTTTGTGTCTTGGCCCACGGATGTGTTGACCAGTCTGGCAGCTGCTCCACCATAGAGCTGATTATAAAAAGAGCGGCTAATTCAGGGCAGACCCGTGGAAGGTTCCCGCTTCCCTCCAAAGGTCTAACACATAAAACTCAGGAAATCGTTACCTGCCTCATCTTGCAATTTCTGCGCCTGGCTTGCAAAGGCCCTCTTAATCCTAGATGCCAGTCTCAGGAACCGGAGGAGGCTGGCTCCCCGCTGAGCACCACAGCCTCTTCAGCTACACCTTAGTCTTGCAAATGTCGACAGCTGCAGCCGGGCCCTAATCTATGCAAGGCAGGTGTAGCCCGGGGCTCTCTACGAGTGACCCTTTGGAGCTATTAGGGCTGGCGAGTTAAGGGGTTACTGTTCAAAAAGAACTCTTCTGAGCCCCTCGTTACTGAGGCCACTAAGCTTTTAAGGAACAAGAGCTCGGTTCCTGTTTGTACCTTTACCCGGGTCACCTCTGTCATCCTGACTGGGGGAGTCAAATTGGCAGGAGTTCATTCTCAACAATGCTATGTAGGTGAGGAAAAAAAATGGTTCTATGGAATGTTCATCTGTGTTTTTAAAACTTCTCCCAAGGGCCAGAGAGATGGTTCAGTGGTTTAGCAACACATGCTACTCTCACAGAGGACCCAGATTCTGTTCCCAGAACACATGTGGCAGCTCATGGCCATCTTTAACTTCAGTTTTAGGGGACCCAATGCCCACTCTGTCCTCCCTGGCATGAGGTATACAAGTGGTGTATAGACCTATGTGCAGGCAAAACACCCACACATAAATAAAAGTTGTATTTTGCTTTTTATTTTTGAGATTATAATATACAAAGCAATTTAAATTACTTTTTGTTTTGGTTTGGTTTTCTGAGACAGCCCTGGCTGTCCTGGAACTGACACTATAGACCAGGCTGTCCTCAGACTCATAGAGATCCTCCTGCCTCTGCCTCCCAAGGGTTAGGATTAAAAGTGTATGCCACCATCACCTGGCTATAAAATAAGTTTTAAAAGTTTAATCACCTGGCGATTTTTCTACTTATTTACTTTACGTATATGAGCGCTCTGTAAACATGTACACCTGCGTGCCAGACAGAAGATCCTGTTATAAAGGGTTGTAAACCACCCTGTGGCTGCTGGGAATTGAACTCAGAAGAGCAGCCAGTGCTCTTTTACTAAGCCATCTCTCCTACCCCAGTCACATGTCTATTTAATTTTAATATATGTAAAGATGTTTGCCCCTGTGTGGGTTTTTTTTTAAAGTTTTTGTTTGCTTGTTTAACATAAAACAAAATACACCCTTACCCTAAAACCCACTCTGCCAATTGATAAAGAGAAACCTGATAGAGAACTCCCTAAGCAGAAGTTCTCAACCTGTGGGTCGAGACCCCTTTGGGGATTCCCATCTCAGATATCCTACGTATCAGGTATTTTCTGATTCATAACAATAACAAAATTAGTGACAACATAATTTTACAGTTGTGGGTCACTGCCACATGAAGAACTGTGTTAAAGGGTCAAAGTGTTATGGAGGTTGAGAACCAGTTAGGACTAACCATTAATGAAGAAATTCAAGAAGTCAGTGGGGCTTAGCGGATGAGACCAGCGAACACCTCACCACTGAAGCTAAGCCAGCAGTTACCATCTCAAGCCTCAGGCCTTCACATCTCAGTCTCTCAGATTTCCCTCTTTCTCTGAAGGTTACTGTACCTTAAAAGTGGGCAATGCAGCTCCAAAGATGACTCTGCCCTAGGTAGAGACTGTGCTGGGCCCCCAAAGTCGTGAGCTGGGTCTGGTCACCGGACCTCCTTGGTTGTGGGAGCTCCGCTTGTGTAGCTTTTAGGGCAGTTGAAGTTTTAGTAGTGGTTTAAGGCAGTTGTGTAGACTGTAAGGCAGTTTAACAACTCAAAACTTCCTCAAGGTATCCTAGAATCCACCAGCCCCTTCTGGGATTAAAAACACCTTACCTAACAGCCCCACACAAGACTCTGCTAATGGGTGCACTTTCTTCTTGCATGTGGCATAAGGCGGTAGCATGAGGAAGTCTGGATGTGACTCTTGACTCTCCTCGTGGTCTCCTAGATAGCGATGGCCATGCCACCCTGACCACAGAGATGTATGTGGAAGGGCTTGTGTTCTTAGGGAACTGACACACGAGGCCTCCTCTTGTCTATGGGGAAGACTGGCTCCTTTACCCTATCTAAAGGAACGGAGATTTTCTCCAAAGGTTACTTTGATCCATCTGAGTGTTCCTACTGAGGTCACTGCAAGCCGGGTGTGGCTGTCTTCAGACACACCAGAAGAGGGTGTTGGATCCCATTACAGAATGGTTGTGAGCCTCCATTTAGCCAAATTGGGAATTGAACTCAGGACCTCTGGAAGTGCTCTTAACCTCTGAGTCATCTCTCCAGCCTGAGAGACTATCTTTAAAGCTCAATTTTAAGATACACTTAAAAAAAAAAAAAAAACTGGAAGTTGTTATGCAAATTTTGAAATAATAAATATTTTCAAACATTTGAGTTTTCTAAAAGATTATTTTAATTTTTCCCTTAATTTTAAAAATCCATTTCATATTTTCCTACCCTTTACTTTTAGAAAACACATAATAAGCTTTTTTTGCCTTTTTCAACTTCTCACAGAACTGTTGAGTTTTTATAAAAGTATAAAATTTGAAACATGCATAAAAAGACTGTAAATGTACCAGCAACACTGGGCTATGCTTCTGTAACTATTACTTCTAGCAATTTCATAAGAAGAAGTACATTTTCTTGAGTCGTGTGATGTCTTTAGCAACAAGACTCCCATGGGCTTTAATGGAAGTCATGCAGCTAAAACTCCATGCCCCACTTTGAAAATTTAAGAGTAATTGCTAAGTCCCCCTTAGAGGGTCATAGAAATATTAAAAACCAAAGTATTTTGCTAAGAACTCCAATTATGCCTGAAGGCTTACATCGGGGTTTATAAAATGATTGGTCACATATATAATGTACTCTAATGCCATTTTATTGGCTGGCTGTTTTCTTCATAAAAGAAGGTCTTTGTGAAGTCCTCCGAACAGGAATACACAATGCTGCGAACTTCAATCCCAGGGCTCATTTCAACCCGAAACTCCATCTTAAAGAGGTGGGAGGTGTGAGGAACTAAATGGACTCCAGGACATTTTATCTTCCTCATCTCCAAGGGGATCATTTAGTTCGCTGCATTCCCAGGCTGGTAGACTTCAGAAATACATTAAACTGTGGAACATAACCAACCAGCTCCTGCAGAATGGTTGTCCTGAGAGTCCCCCAGCCAAGAAGATGACAACGTCCTCTACAGGTGAGCCAGAGGTAAGACCTCATCTCATCTCCTCTCCAGGAACAGGGAGTTTAATTCAAGAGGAATCAAGCTTATTTATTTTAAATTTTCAAACTAACAGATGAGAAAAATAAGTAAATAAAACTCCAGAATACCCCAGATCCCATTCAGTGATGAAGGCAGTAGCCCTTGCCTCCTGAGAAGGTAACTATAAACCAATCTCTTTCCTGTTGTTATTTGTTTTGTTTTCGAGATATGTAGCCCAGGCTGGCCTCCAATTCGCAAGATGACCTTGAACTTTCCCTCCTCCTTCAACCCCATGCCCAGAGCTCAGATCACAGATGTATATACTTATGTGGCTATGCTGAATGAACCCAGAAATTCAAGCATGCCAGCCAATCATGCTACTAACTTACACCCTCAGTCACTCCAACCTTTTTCTGAGGTTCTTCGGATGTTATAGCTCTGGTCAAAAATAATCACATAAGGGGCTGGAAAGATGGCTCAGTGGTTAAGAGCACTGATTACCCTTCCAGAAGACCCTGGCTCAATTCCTAGCACCCTACATGGCAGCTCACAACTATCTGTAAATCCAGGATCTGACACCCTTATACAAACACGCATGTAGGCAAAACACCAATGCACATAAAATTAAAAAAAAAAAAATCATGATTTAAGAAAATAATCACATAAGAAAACACTAAGAATTTGTGAAATAACTCAAATGATCTTTCTTCCTTTCTGGGCTAGGAAAGAACATATTGGGTAGGATACTGTGAAACATCACAAGCAGTATACACACATCAATGAGCCAGAATGTATGCGAGGCCCAGGCTAGCTGCCAATGGGACTAGGGTTTCTATCTAGTAAGAGAAACCCAAAAGGTCCTTTCTAAGACCACCAACTGGCTCCCGAGTCTTGGCAGCCACCCAGTGTCTGTACCATTTGTCAGAGGGAAGCTAACATGGAATACAGGTCTTCCAAAAGCAAGTGGCAATGGTCCCAGAGAACATACTCTGAACCCCTACCCTGGTGGATTATTCTATGATGGAAGAACAATGGATAACTCAAGGTCTTACCTAAACACAAAATAAAAATGCTTTTCTATAAGTGGTAACAAACTCTAGGTTTTAGATTGGGTATGGCAGGTTTCATCTACTTACAGAACAGCCCCTTTCAACTATTGTTGGAAGCCTTATGTAAAATTACCACAGATGGTTGGATAGATGGATGGACAGATAAATGGATGAAAGGAAGGATAGATTGATGGATAGAAGGAAGGAAGGAAAGATGAATGGATTGATGGCTGGCTGGATAGATGGATGGATGAGATGAAGAAAGGAAGGACGGATAAATGGATAGATGGGTGGATGGATAGATGGATGGATGGATGGACAGATAGATGGACAGATGGACAGGTGGGTAGATGGAAGGAAGGACAGATGAATGGGTAGAAGGATGGAGGGAGGGAGAGAGGGAGGAATGGAAGGACAGATGACTGGATGGAAGTTAGGATGGATGGATGGATGTATGGACAGACGGACAGAATGACTAAAGAGCTGAGGTTCAAACTGCAGACAATGCCCACACTAACAAGCAGTAGGATTTGTTTCAATCCTACAGGACAGCTCTGCTCTCCTTACCCTACTGTTGCTACCTCACAGACAGATCTGGAAGTGGAATCTAGGAAACAGGAATATGTCTCATGGAAGGCATGCATAAGAGACCTGCCGGCCAGATCCCCAATCAGTACAAAACAGAAGTTCTCACCCTGCAGCTGGAACAGACATCATTGGAGGCCTTGCTGAACTAAGGCTGACCGACTCCCATACTTCAGCCCTCCTGGTGCCTTGACTCCTAGGTGGGACCTAAGAATATGCATTTCCAACAGATTCCTAGGTTAGGTCTTATACTGCTTATGGACATAACTGCTCAGGACCACACTCTGAGAGCTACTGCTCTGGAAGCCAAGGGGGAGGTCAGGTATCTTCTTGTGACTGTGTAAAAGAAGACAATGTTTATAAAGAATACCTTCTCTTCGGTGTCCTAAACAAAGTGCTGTTGAAGTTCTCCCCGCAGGATGGAGCAGGGGAAAGTTTCCAACTTCCTGAAGAATGTGGCTGCCCCAGAGAAGAACCACAAGGAAGTAGAGGAGAGGGAACCAAGGAGAAAAGGCAGCTGCCTGAAACCTGCTCACTATGTTTATGGCAAAATCCTTTCAAAATAGTCTCCTTGTAGAAAGACTAAGAGTTAGGGGCCAATTTTAAATCTGTGAAAATGACAGCTGTCTTGTTTGAGTCAAGTCATGAAGGCAAAAGTGTTCCGAACAAACAGTAAAAACCTGGACTGAGCATCCTAAATGGCTGTGTTAACATCGGCCCCCCAAAGACAGAAAGGCCACTTAGTGCTATTTAATGGATGCACAGCAGACAACAATACACAGCTTTAGGGTACTGTTTCTCACACCAGGACCTAGTGGGAAAACATTTTCTTTGAGTGGAGTTTAATAATAAGTACCTGGAAATCGGAGGCAGCTGTGGGATTTTCTGTACAACGGCTGGAGGGATCCACAGAAATGCTTGATCCTTCTCTGCCCACCAGATTCTCCCCTCCCTACTTCCCACCCCTTTCCCATTTTGGAAAGAGGAGAAATATGGTTTGTATAAAGAGGGCTGCGGTCGCTCATTACATGACACTTGGACAGATGTGTCATTTGCAGATATAATAGGCCTGTGCTTCACCACCCCCTGCACAATTACTCAGATCACCATCTGAGGAACCGTAAGAGCGAGTCACCAGGAAAAAACAAGTCCCAGCACAGTGGCGCATGAGTAACACTGGTAAACAAACCCTGAGCTGCCAAGTGAGGAAGACTTCAGCTGCAGCCCGTGAGGACTCACGGTGCTGGAGAGGAACTCGGAGACAAAGCCTTTCTAGAGGCCTCCCAGATCAATTCTTCACCTAGAACATGTATCCCAGAGAGTTTAACTGGCTATACCATTTCAGCCAAAAGGCTCTTAAAATTTTTATTTTGCTTTATGTGTGTGTGACTGTTTTGCCTGCTTGCATGCATGTGCACCAGGTGCATGCAGTGCCTGTACAGGCCATAAGAGGGCGTCAGGCACCCTGGAGCTGTCCAAGGTCCTCTAGAAAAGTGACCAAACGCCGGGTGTGGTGGCTCACGCCTTTAATCCCAGCACTCGGGAGGCAGAGGCAGGCAGATTTTTTTTTTTCTTTTTCTTTTTCTTTTTCTTTTTCTTTTTCTTTTCTTTTCTTTTCTTTCTTTCTTT
>NC_034597.1:109219556-109230699 GCF_900095145.1 Mus pahari | reverse complement strand
TTTTGGTTTGGTTTGGTTTGGTTTTTCGAGACAGGGTTTCTCTGTATAGCCCTGGCTGTCCTGGAACTCACTTTGTAGAACAGGCTGGCCTTGAACTCAGAAATTCACCTGCCTCTGCCTCCCGAGTGCTGGGATTAAAGGCGTGCACAACCACTCCCGGTGTGAGGCAGGCGGATTTCTGAGTTCGAGGCCAGCCTGGTCTACAAAGTGAGTTCCAGGACAGCCAGGACTACACAGAGAAACCCTGTCTCGAAAAGTGATCAAATGCTCTTAACTACTAAGCCATCTCCCAGGCCCCTTCTTTTTTCTTTTCTTTTTTTTTTTTCTCTTATCTTTTAAAGTTTTGTTGGTTTTTTTAAGAACAGTTTTTAATTAATTTATTTATTTCATGAATGTGAGTACACTGTTGCTTTCTTCAGATTCACCAGAAGAGGGCATCGATCCCATTACAGATGGTTGTAAGCCATGATGTGGTTGCTGGGAATTGAACTCAGGACCTCTGGAAGAGCAGTCAGTGCTCTTAACTGCTGAGCCATCTCTCCAGTCCCAAGATTTGTTTTTATTATTAATTAAATGTGTGTGGGGAGGGTGTGTGCATACAGCAGAAGGTGCACTTGGAGAGCAAAGGTGTCAGGTCCCCTGGAGTTGGGAGCTGTAGGCCCTGTGTATCCTCTGAAATAGCAGCCAGTGCTCCCTCCAACCCCACCCTCCCCCCAAAGGATCTTTTCTAAAGATCAGGATATGAAAAATACAGACAAATTAAAATATACTGAATAAGAAAAAAAAATTACATAAATGTTAGTTTCTCATTGCCTGGTAAGTGAATGAATGTATACCCAGCAGTGATTTCCTTCACCTTCTGCTTGGAAAGAGTTAACCTAAATTAAAATATCAGGAGAAGTATTTCACACCTGCTCTTGCCGCCCACTTTTTCTTTAATTATGCAAAAGATGATTGTAACAAACCCACTATGTAAATCTCTTCAAACAAAAAAGATAATAATACTTTCCTGATGTGAGTTTGGTTGCAGAAAAGGCAAACTGGTGCATAATTAACAATTTGTTGGTGCAAATTCATCTGCATCTTTTAATTGGTGTTAATTAGATTAGGACTAAAATTTCTTTAATCCTTTATCTTGCCTTTTTTGATGCAAACTAATTTCCTCAGCTGGATGTCAAAGTTTCCTATTAATTACACCTTTTTAACAGGCAAGCTTCCTCAGCTCAGGCTACTGAAAGCTCAGATACACAGGCTGGGAGTAATTTCCAGAGGATCTTGGGACGAAGGTTTTAGTCAAAATAAGACACAGTGAGAATTGACACTTGGAAGATGGCAAGTGTGCTGGCCTCTGCAATCTCCAGCCCCTGACTGTCAGACAGGAGAGCTGGGGGCATTTGGTGACCCCATGTAAACAACTCCGTGTAACTTAACTCTACCACAGTGCAGATGTTAGGACAGACAGGAATAACAGTGGCAAATGTGTAGCCTTTTGGTCAGGAGGACAGCCTGCCTGTAAAGCCCAAGAATAACCGATATGCTGGTGTCTCTTACTCTGAGTTATCCAGGGGCCTCTGTGTAAAACATCGTCTACCCATGCCAATGGGAAACACACACCCATGTTTGGCATCTTAGGTGAATTAAATTCCACATTTCATATGGTTTGCTTGAACACTGTAACCCTCCTACCGCAGTGAGCATGTCGGGAGAAAAAGCCACAAAATACGTTCAATATCTTTTATGGCAATGTGACCTGAAATAAAATTTTATGTAGTCAAGGATTTTGATAGCTCTTTATCCATTGCCTTCCTTTCCCTACGCAAGGGTGATGATTGAAACCCGATGTGTGCTAGCAGGAGGAAAAAAGGCCGTAAAACATTTTATGAACAAATAAAACAGTAGCCATTAGGTTTTGCCATGATGTCTGAGTAGATATTCAGCACAAAAACACGATAAAACAACTGTAAACCGAGTGTGATCAAATGTAATTACAATGACTTGTCTCCAATGAATGACAGGAACTAAATACAGTCGCAGACTTCTCCAAAATTACTTTGGGCAAAGAACCAAGAGAACACTATATCCTTTCTTCACGAAAGGCATTTTGCCAAATAAATCGCAAACACACAAGCTTTAATAACCATGGCCACAAAAGCACTTGGGAACTCATTATGGAAATGTTTAAAACACAGGCACACATATGAGTGTGCATGCTCACACATGCTCACATGTACACATCACACACACACACACACACACACATGCATGTGCTCATATTTGATAATCAAAAATAGATATCATTTAATCCCGCTGAAGATGCCACATGTTTGAGAATTTTAATTGGTGTTCTACACAAGTAAATCCAGAGGGTGACAGGCAAGTGCAAGTCGCCCCCACCCACCCTAGTCTCGGGGTATTTGGCTGGCATTCCTGGCATCTTTGGAGAGGATGCAAGAAAACCTACTTGAAGATTACTATGCAGCTAAAAGTAAACAATGGATCCCGAAATAACCTGATTTTTTTCCCCAACGGTCCAGTGCAGGTGGGATCTCTCCCTCACTTTCCACCCTTTTAAATGTGTAACCCACTAAAGCATTCTCTCTGTAAAGAGAAAAATGGACCTTCTAGCATTTGAGTCTAGGCTGCATACACAGAGACCATCATTACAGTCCTAAGAAACTACAGTCCCCACAAAAATCTGGTATGTTGCCTCTAATCCTAAAACTACATGTGTTATAGGCCATTTTGGAGTGTCTTCAAGAAAGTAGAGTTGGGTATGGTGGCACACATCTATAATCTCAGCACTTTGGTGACAGAGGCAGGAGGATGGCCACAGATGTGGGGCTACCCTGGTCTACACAGCAAATTCCAGACCAGCAGAGACTATAGAAGGCAAAAACAAGGGCCTGGAGAGATGGCTCAGCGGTTCAGAGCATGTGTCAGTATTCCGCTAATCCAGAAGACCCAAGTTTGGCTCTCAGCACGCAGGGTGGGTGGTTCACAATCACCCGTAACTCTAGGACCAGGAAGATAGACGACAATCAGATGCCACTGGCCTTGTGGGCTCTAGCCCTCACACGCACACCCCACCCCCATCACACATCATTTAAAAAAAACTTTTTTAAATAAAAAAAAGAGTAGAAATCTAATTCCATTTCACACTTATACCCTGGAAAACACATAATAATTTTTGTATCTGGATGTCTATTGAAGTACTCTTTAGATTCCCATCAACTGATCAATGCATGATTAAAATCTGGTACATTTGGGGCTGGTGAGAGGGATCAGTGACTAAAGATGCCTGCCACCAAATATGGCAGCCTGAGTTCAAGTCTCAGGATTCACAAGGAGGAAGGAGAGAACTGCTCAGGCGGGAAGTTCTCTGATGGGCACACTTCACACCCTCCTCCGTACGAACGCATGTACGAACACGCACAAAATAAGCAGATGTAATAAGAAATTAAGAGATATATTTGAGGAACGGTTCCCTATAAAAGGATCTAAAGTACTAAACCACGGATGACCATGAAAACATATGTAAAATAGAAGTCACCATCAAGAGGTTCACATATTGTGAGCTTCTATTTATATAAAAGGTTCCACATTGGCAAATCCACAAAAAAAAGAGAGCAGGTAAGTGCCTGCCTAGGGCTGAGAGTTTGGGGGGAAAATGAGGCGTAGCTGCTAATAGGTACAGGGTTTCTCCTTTGGGATTATAGAAACATGGATATAAATAAAATTGATCATGACGACAGTTGTTCAACACTGTAGTAGAGTTATGAAAGTCACTGAGTCATATGTGCATTTTACAGGGACAAAATATATAGGACATAAATTATAATATTTCCCAGTAAAGCTAGTATTCACACAAAGGATATAATAACATAGTATTATATGTATATATATATATATATATATATATATATATATATATATATATATCTGTATATGTATGTATGTATAAAATCTTGCTATGCAGATTTTGGACTAAAATAAAAGAGAAACCCGAGGTAAAGCTTCTTGCTGCTGCCTTCAACGCCGGAATCTTACAGTCAAAGTGGATGTTTAGCTACAAGCATGGAGAGATATGCACCACACATTGAGAGGATCCAGTGATCTGAGATCATCACCAACCCCATCCAGAACTCTTTCAAGACTGGATCTCAAGTATTGCATCCCAGGCTAGCTTGGAACTCCCACGGAGCCAAGGATGACACTGAGTTTCTAATCCTCCTGCCTATACTTAGAGAACAACGGGATTACAGACACAGCCCTGGGAGATACATCCTAGTCAAAGGGGAGTCATTCACACTTCCCTGCCCACATGAGTTCATGGCTCTGTCACCTCCTAGCAAGAATATAGAATGAATTTTCTACTTTTAACTTTTCATCAGTTCTCCAGTCTACCTTTCCTATGGTCAAGGGTTAATCCTCCTGAAATGCAGCCATACACGGCCTTCTCCTATCTGGAAACTCCTTATGGTTCCTCTGAGCTGGTTCCTAACACCGTGGCCTTATATTTGACAGCCTCCATGGCCTACACTTCTACCACACACATCCCCTGCTGGTCAAGAGAATATGACTTTCAGGCTGGTGAGATGGCTCAGTGGGTAAGAGCACCCGACTGCTCTTCCAAAGGTCCAGAGTTCAAATCCCAGCAACAACATGGTGGCTCATAACCATCCGTAACAAGATCTGACGCCCTCTCCTGGAGTGTCTGAAGACAGCTACAGTGTACTTACATATAATAAATAAATAAAATCTTAATAATAATAAAAAAAGAATCTAAAACAGTGGTTCTCAACCTGTGGGTGGTGACCTCTTTAAAAAAAAAAAAAAAAAAAAAAGAGAATATGGCTTTCGACTATTTGACACAGTAGCTAAATATCTACCCACTGCTCAGACTATCACTGACTTTTCCCTCAAACTGTCTCACTTAGAAAACTTTTTAAAATTTTTGCTGTTTGGGAAATTGAATCCTAGAACTTGTGCATGCTAGCCCCAAGCTACATAGCCAGCCTCCTCTTTATTATTATTTTTTATTTATTTGTTTATTTTATGTATGCAAATACAATGTCATTTTCTCTGAACACACCAGAAGAGGGCATCAGAACCCATTACAAATGGTTGTGAGCCACCATGTGGTTGCTGGAAATTGAACTCAGGACTTAAGAGCACTGACTGCTCTTAATGCTAAGCCATCTCTCCAGGCCCCCTCCCTTTACTTTTAATTTGATTTTTTTTATATGTATGGGTGTTTTGCACTATGTATGTACCTAATACCTATGGAGGCCAGAAAAAGGTAGTGGGTTCCCCTGGTACAGGAGTTAAAGATGATTGTAAGCTGCCATGTGGGTGCTGGAAGTTTAACCTGGGTCATGGTAATCTAACCTGGGTTCTCTGTAAGAGTACCCAGTGCATTAACCTCTACCCCATCTCTCTAGCAACTTACTTCTCTTAGTGTTAGGACAACAGGCATGATTGCTTTTATATTGTGATAGGGACTGAGTTCATGGCTTTGTGCATGTTAGGCAGACACTCTACCAACTCAACTAAATCTATACTCCTTCACTTAAAAAAATATGTATATTATTACTGGCCATATATGTTGGCACACACCCTTATCCCAGCACTTGTGAGGCAGAGGCAGGCAGATCTCTGTGAATTTAAGGCTAGCTTGGTCTACAGAGTGAGTTCCAAGACAGCCAGAGCTTCATAGTAAAACTCTGTCTAAACAAAACAACAACAGCAAATTATTATTATTTTTTATGGTCATAGAAGTTTTAACTGAATGCATGTCTATTCACCACATATGTGCCTAGTACCCCCCTGGAAGCCAGAAGAAGATACTGAATCCCCTGGAACTGGAGTTCTGAGTTGACATATGGATGCTGGGAATCAAACCCAGGTCCTCTTGACTAGCAGTGAACTCTCTTAACTGCTGAGCCATTTCGCCACACTTAGTTTTGCCCTGTCAGTATTACACATGACATTCCTAGTTTGAAGTAGCAATGTGTACTAAGGTGAACACATACTTCAAAAGCAGAAAGGAAAAGCCATTTTATTTTTTTTCTCTTGGTTTTTCAAGACAAGATTTCTCTGTGTAACTCTGGATGACCTGGAACTAGCTCTGTAGACCAGGCTGGCCCCAAACTCAGATATCTGCCTGCCTCTGCATCTGGTATGTTGGGATTAAAGGTGCATGTCACCATGCCCTAGCTGGAAAATCTATTTTCATTAGAAAATAAAATAAAATAAATAAAAATAAAAATGGCTTTTCCTTGGGGGGGGGGGGGAACTTAGCACTTTTTCTGTTTGCCCAGTGCCTATGGCCAAGTGAGCTCCATAGAGCTAGCTAAGCCACAGAGTCTACCTGAGACCATGGGGCAAGCTCAGTCACTTCATGCACTCAGTAGCCCGAGTAATATTTATGAGCACCTACTATGTACTAGGTATTTGATCCCTTGCTGACTCTAGTAGACATACTCTGATAAAGCAAGATAGCCATAGTCCTTGGCTTCTCAGAGTTTATTTTGCAACAGGAAGATATTCACACGAGGAAATGGAACAACAAGAAAATCAATCGATCTTTAGGAAATACGCCAAATGAAACAAACAGATGCTATCACAGAAATCATGGCAGTGAGCAGAGGGGAGCCTCGTAGACAGGATGGCAGGGAAGGTGGAGGCCTGGAGATGAAGAAGAGCCAACTGAAGGGAGAAGAAGCTGGCTTTGAGGCAGCTGCTGACTGACAAGTACTGAAAGGAGATCAGGACAAAAGAACCCAGACTGGGCAGAGAGGGAAGGGAAGTGGATATGTTCCAGTATGACACTAAGAAGGTCATTAGCAGCCAGAGTGCAGGACATCATGGAGAGGACCAGGAAGCTTTTTTCTTGCTTCTCAGTGTTGGATTGAACTCACAGCTTCCCACTAGCTAAGCAAGCACTGTACCACTGAGCTATGTCCACAGCTCATTGGGGAACCCTAGGGCTGAGTAGACAGCTCTGTGCATCAAGTGTCTGCTCTGCAGGCATGGGGACCTAGGTTCAGGTCTTCTGCACCAGTGCAGTGCAGTGCAGTGCAGTGCAGTGCAGCTGGGGTTGGCTATTTTGTGGGTTCTCCTTTCTTCCACCCTTTCAACCACTTACCCCTAGACAAGAGAGAGTGGGAGATGAGGGGAAAGGAGGGACTGCTTCCTGCTGATTGGGGGCAGGGTTGGTCCTCACCCCCAGGATATCGACTTTCTTCTTCTTGTTTATTCTTTGGGAATGACTACTTAACAAACCACGAACATTGGGAAACTACAGCAAACAGCAGCCCAACAACCACCAAGGACCAACCTCACGTCTTAGCACTTACATACCCTTGCATACACTTAGCACGTATGTAAGTGCCTTAGCACTTACATGCCTCTGCTAGACCACAAGGCGAATCACAGCCAGCTGCTGTGGACAGTCTGAAGCAGCCCCACAGCCCACACCTGGGATTAAAAGGAAAACATATTCCCATAACATTTCTATGATTAAAAAAAAAAACCAAAACCTGAAATTCCGAAATTCTCTCGACTCTGGGAGCTTTCCTGCCAACCATTCCAGCCAAAATAGCAAGCTCCAGTTTCAGTGAGACCCAGTCTCAAAGAAAAAAAAAAAAAAAAAAAAAACCAAACCACAACACAACAAGGTAGAGAGTGACTGCGGAAGGCATACCCCATGAATGATGTTGACCCCTGCCTCATGCACAGGGACACATACTGTATCAGTTAGGGTCCTCTAGAGGATCAGAATTACAGAATGAATACATGTATAGACAGGACTTTTTATAATGGCTGACAGGCTGTGGTCCAGCTAGTCCAACAATGGATGTCTACCAACAGAAGGTCCAGGAATCCAGTAGTTATTCAGTCGATGCTGGATGTCTCGGCTGTTCTTCAGTATACGCTGGAATCCTGAATAAACAGACTCTAATGCCAGTGAAGGAACGGCCTTGCCAGCAAGAGTGAGAGAGAGGGCAAGGAGCGGCTTCCTTCCCCGTGTCCTTTATGTGGGCCGCCAGCAGAAGGCGTGGCCCAGATCAAAGGTGGATCTTCTCACCTCAAAAGATCCAGATTACAAGTGGGTCTTCCCATCCCAAGTGATTTAAGGAAGAAAAACTCTCCACAGGTGTACCCAGCCACTTGGTACCAATACTTAATTAATCCGGGATATAGTCGAGCTGACAACCAAGACAGCCATCACAGTTTACCCCTTGTCAACTTGACACACACAAATCTCCTTATGTCATTAATTTCCAAATGAAAACAACAACCAGGTCATGATTACACCTAGCATGATATAACTGTTTCATGTACAATAGAAAGTGCATCATACATCTAACCAGGTTATAATTAGGCCTGATCTGACATGACTATCCCTTGCACAACAACAAACCCAATAAATTTTAGAATAGGTGGTAATGTCTTTTAAAGACATTCTTCTTAGTACCTCAAACTTATATATGATAACCACTGATATTCTCTTAGTTGATGTTAAAGAACCAATGATAAAGGAATCGAGGGGGAAAACCACAAATTCTGCATAAATAAGTTCTTAAGATTTTGACAGAAACCCTCATGTCAGTTACAACTTTTGTTTCTACGACAGGTCACATGGCCTTAGCTAGTATTTATAACTACCTTCCTTTACTACCCATTCTGTACTTTTTTCTAGGGATGTGATACTGCTTTTGAGTCAATACTTTCCCTGGCAGAGGCAATCCTAAAGGCTTCCATTTAGCCTTTCCAATCTCAACAGGTCACTCTGCCTGTCAAGGGACTCCTGTGAGAATCCTGCCAACTGCTAAGTATCCCAGTAATACATTCCGGGACTGGAGAAATAACCACAGGATGAGTTTGAACCTGCTGTGTCAGACTCAAACCAAACTCCATTAACCTCTGACCTCCATAAGCCCCTTTAACTGGAGGGCCACAATGTTTCTTGGGGGTCTACCAGAAATCAGCATCAATTCCAAACCAGTGTCCAAAAGACCCTGGAAAGTCTGATTGTTTTCTTTACCCCAGTGTGCAGTTGGTCTGGGGAAGGACTGGAGACAAGCTAACAGCAAAACTTTCAAGTATTTTATCAAGGTCCTCCCTCAGGGGAACCTGGCTGTCTCTTCATTCCAGGGGTTCTGGGTCTGCAAACTGGCTCAAGTCTGGAAATTGGTTCACGAATAGAGATTCCCTTTTGCCACAATCCAACATAGCCTTTTGTTTCTTTATTTGGGAATTTTTGTGCTTATACAGAACAAACAAAAATGCAGTGGGTTTCTCATCTGTTTCATGCCTGGAAACACCATGATTGATTGGCCAGTACCAAACAAGTCCTGCCATTATAAAAACACTGCCTGCGCTGCCCCTTATGGAGTAGGCCGTTGTGGACAATGCTTTGTCTGTGTTGGCCATTATCATAACTACGATCACCTTGCTTTTGGTGATTCACATCAGGAGCTCACACAATCTCTCCAGAGTACTCCCACACCCACACACAAGAGGAAGATGGGTGAGCCAGTAGCCCATGACTGTGATCTTACAAGTAGGGTAGGGATTGAAGGGTAGAAAGTGGTTTAGCTGACATCTGAGGGTTAATTTTGCAATTAGCCAGTGTTTATCTTTCTTGTTGCTGTTGTTTTGGATAAAAACAAACCAAAACATTCTGAAAAGAAGGGAGGGAGGGAGGGAGGGAGGGAGGGAGGGAAGGAGGGAAGACATGCAGGATGCCACATGTCTGTCAGCATCTCAGCACCTAAGCTCCTTTCATCTCTGTGACAGAATATCTGAGAATATATACATATTTTGATTTTTCGAGACAGGGTTTCTCTGTGTAGCTCTGGCTGTCCTGGAACTCACTCTGTAGACCAGGCTGGCCTCCGCCTGCCTCTGCCTCCCAAGTGCTGGGATTAAAGGCATGTGCCACCACTGCTGGGCTTCTGAGAAAATAATTTCAAGTAGCATTTGTTTTGACTCAGGGTCCCAGGTTTCAGTTGAGAGGCCCTTGGCTCCATTTCTTCTGAGTGCATGTGTGGTGGGCAGATATATATAACTGGAAGGGGCATGTGGTAAAGCAAAGAGGCTCACCTCACAGTAGAGAGCTAAAAGTATGGAAGAGGCTAGCAACAAAGTCACTTCTTTCACACACACACACACACACACACACACACACACACACGCACATGCACATGTGTGTGTGTGTGTGTGTACTGTGTGTGGTGTGTGTCACAGTGCATGTGTAAAAGCCAGGGGTCAGCACTTTTCCTCTACCCTGTGGGTTCCAGGGATTGACTGGAAGACATTAAATTAGGCTTAAGGGCAAGTAGCTTTACCTGACAAACCATCTTCCAGGTCCCCTCTTCACCCCTTTTAATCAACAGATAATCAACCTACAAATGAGTTCATCCTTTGAGGAAGTTAGAGCCCTCCTGCTCCAATCACTTCCTATGTCCTATGGGGTGACCACCAAGCCTTTGAGAGACAAGGTTTCGGATTCAGACTCACAACAAAGGCCACTCCCCATTCATAGCTCAGGCCCTTCTGCCTGGATGTGGCTCAGTAGCAGAGCACAAGGTCAGTCGGTCGATACTCCTCCTGCCTGCCCCTTCTCCTGCCCTACAGACCCGGTGACTCCAGCTTCTGCCCTCTTCAGCTGTGTTAATGTCTTACCCAGCCATACTGTGGTGTTTGTGCTTGCTTGTTTTCTGTACTCAGCCCTGTGGACCCAGCCAGGTCACCAGCAAATAGACCACGGATCCAGGCTGGGGTCCCTGCCTGTATTCATCCATTCAGAGGAGGTTTAGACAGAGGCAACACACAGCACGGCTCTAGCTCTTCTTTCTCTTGCTAGATCCAATTTGTAAATACAAGAAGTGAAGAAGATATCAATAGTGAAGGTTTATTTTTGCTCATATTTTTGTTAATGAGCAGTGGGTACAAGCTTATTTCAATATGACTATAGAACTCTTATATCTACATCTATAAACAAACACCTATGATTTCATATTTTTATCTGTTCCTTTTGTTTCAAATCAGACTATTCAGTAATAGGAATATTACAAAGATTTTAGATTTTTTTTTATGAATATGAGTACACTGTATATGTCTTCAGACACACCAG
>NC_034597.1:109181711-109219061 GCF_900095145.1 Mus pahari | reverse complement strand
GAGTGTCTGAAGACAGCTACAGTGTACTTACATATAAAAAAAAAAAAAAAAAAAAAAAGATTGTGTGTGCCGTCTGTATGCTGTGTGCTTGTATGTGTTCTGTGCTGTGTGTATATTTGTGTATGTGTGTGCACTGTGTGCATGTGTAAGCAATGTGCATGTATGTGTGTATACACTACATATGTGTATGTCTGTGTGCATGCTGTGTGAGCATGCTGTGTGTACATGTATCTGCATGTGTGTTGTGCTGTATATGTGCTACATGTGTATATGCATGCTGTATGTGTGTGTGCACTCTTGTGTGCACACTAGAGGTCAGGTATCTTTCTCAATCACTTTCAACCTGTTTGCCCCCTAAAATAGGGCCTTACTAAGTGGCCCCGACTGTCCTGGGTCTCGATATGTAGACAAGGCTGACCTTGAACTCACACACATCTCCCTGCCTCTGCCTCCTGAGTGCTGGGATTAAAAGTATGCACCACCATGCCCAGCTTCAACCTTATTTTCTGAAGCAGAGTCTCTAAGTGAACCTGGCTGGCTAGCAAGTCCCAAGAATCTTCTGTCTCCACCTCCTCAGTGCTGGGTTGCAGTGTACAGGCTGTGCCTTTCCTGTACATGAGTGTTGCTGATCAAGAACTGAGCCTCCTGCCTACACAGCAAGGACTTTAACTGTCTGAGCCATTCCCTTGGCCATCCATCCCCTTGGCCCCATCAAGATAATGTTTAGTGTGGAAACAATTATTTGCCTCCCATAAACCATCCTATTTTATACTTTGTAGACTGAAACCAGTACACGTGCAGAGTCCTATTGTTCTAATTATCGTCACACCCTAATCCTGCTGCAGAAACCAGCAGGTGGCCTTTCCATTCCTCCGGAGGACAGGCTCAGCTTCCTGAGGCGGGGCCTGCCATGGGGTCCTTCCACAAGGTGCATGTTGCTGCAACCCAGGCTGTTACTTGTTCAATATCAGCATATTAAGTGCTCAGCGCTCTGCTCAGAACAGATCAAAGCCTATGGAAAAACAAGGTCTCACTATGTACCGTTAGCTAGCCTGGAACTCACTAAGTAGAGCAGATTGACCTGGAACTTGTGTCAATCCTTTTCTCCTGCCTACTGAGCACCCTCATATCTGCCGTTATGATTTTGGACCTTGAGTCCCCAGAAACCCTACAGCTCCCAAACACAGCTCTCTTCTCTGTTCCCCTCTGATGGTCTCCACCAAACCCATTCGCTTAGAAAGAAACTGCATCCTAAACCAAAACTCCAACATGAGTTCAATAGGCAGAAACTTGGGTGGGCATAGGACACTTGGACCCGGGCATATCAGCATCCCTCTAGGAGACCCCTAGTTAGAAGCGGTAGTCACATGACCCACAGAAATGCTGCCTCGCCACACCCAAACATAGCCAAGAGCATCTTTCTTTTTTTTTTGGGGGGGGGGGGTTCGAGACAGGGTTTCTCTGTATAGCCCTGGCTGTCCTGGAACTCACTTTGTAGACCAGGCTGGCCTTGAACTCAGAAATCCGCCTGCCTCTGCCTCCCAAGTTCTGGGATTAAAGTCGTGCGCCACCACCGCGGCCAAGAGCATCTTTCTTTCGGCAGCAGTGTGACTGTATGACCATCGCTGGTAGCCTTTTAGAGGTAATAGAAATTTTCACATTAATGCTGTAAATTCTGCACCATATTTTGACACCTGCTACATCAGATGCAAATGCGGGGAGGGGGTAAAAACCACAACTGCATAATGAAAAAACATTCATTTTTTCCCCCTTTCTAATCTCAGCAGGGACAGCAATTGCAAGCCACTCTGCAAACATATGTGAGGTGAGGGACATGGAAGGAGAGGCTAGCCAGCGTCTCACTGCACAAATCACTCCCAAAATTTAAGAAGAAAGGAGGATGGGAGCCCTTGGGAGAAAGACCTGTAAGATTGGCGAGAGTCCTAGTATAAAGCCAACTGTTTCTAGAACCATCTTGGAGAGGTTCTTCCACCCGGGGGTCTGCTCCAGGTGGTACACCCACCGGGTCAACCCTCTTTAGTAAGGACCATCCAGGCATGGCCCAGCCAGTTCCAGACCCCTTGCAGAACCCGGAGGTTGGCAAAAGCAACGGCTTTTCTGGATGTGTCAGTATTCACCTCTGCCCCGCAGGCCTTTTCCAAATGTCCGTCCCTTTTTCCCTCGGCCCCACTGCTACTATGCCCCGGGTGGGCTTTTCAACCCTGCTGTCTGTAAGTGTTCCCAAGCCCACAGGGGCCTCCAGTCCAGGACTCATCTAGCAGGCAGGCCCCGTCCTCTGCCATCCTTCCTGCTTCAGTTCTGGCAAGAGAAAGCCCTCAATCAGGCCCTCCCCGGACAGATCTTGGAAATGATTAATCTCTCAGATTAAACTGAATGAGCTCAATATAAAAATATTTTTAAAAAACAGTAGGGTCGTTAAAGAGTGACAGATTTAAGCGCCATCTGGGCTCGCTGGTCAGGGTGGCGCGAATTCCATCAAACGGCTGAACGGTGCAGGATCTGAGAATCCCATCTGTTTTATCTAACATGCCTCCGTCCGACAGTTTGGCCATTTTGATGTTAGAGTTGTTTAAAGAAAACATTATTCTATGGGATATAGAATAATGCTTCCTCTAAACTCCCTGAATGAAAATGTACACTTGATTATCACAATGTCTGATGGACTGGAAGCGCCACTGGATCCTAACAGTAGACCCCGAGCAATTCTTTTCACACACACGGTCATTTCCACCGGTTTATTTTTGTAAACTTTGGGACCATATGTGGAGACGTTTCTTTGGGTTATCCTATGAAAGTGCACTTCAGGTTTTTTGTTTGTTGTTGTTTTGTTTTTGTTTCCACTTAAAGCTATATTGACTAAAAACTATATATATATATATATATATATATATATATATAAAATGAAATGGGATTTTTTTCTTTCTACTATTAATCCTTCTTTCTCTACATCCCTCAACTAAAATATTTTTATGAAAATATTATTGTGAAAAATACTCATGAAACACCAGGCAGTTTTAGTTATCCATGAGATGCATGTTTTTCTTCTGCTCTTTCTTTGAGCAGAGGGGGTCCCATCCCTAGCCTTTCTGTTTCTGACCTTGGCCACTTTGAAATGCTTCTCTGCCTGCTTAGGCTGTAAAACAATTTCTAGAAACATCATTTGGATTTCCCTGTGCCCGTTGACATGGTTCTGTTTCTGAAATAGTGGCAAAACAAACAAACAAACAAAAACAAACAAACAAAACCCAGGTATATACTGTGGCTACTGCATCTTTAACAAATGGAGAAAAATTATTTTCAAAAGAAATCTAGGAGGGTGACAAAGGATAGTATAGCAGGCTAAGTGGGACTAATGTACATTACATACACTTATGAAAATATCATTAATCAGTACTTAAAAAAATAAATGTATCCTCTGCATTTAAGACATTTTTGAAGAATCCTATTTTAATCAGACTGTCCTTTAACTGGAAAACAATGCTCCTCTACAATATGATCAATATGGTGATTAGAACTTTGGCCCATAAAATACAGGGAGGCTAATTTTCCTGTTTTCCTGTTATGCTACTGTTATTCGACACATTACAGTATTTTACAAACCCGTGGATACTAAGCTGTCATAAACCAAGAACAATCTGGTTCCAAGCAACTGGAACCAGAAGAGAGATTGCTCATTATCACCATATTCATTATTAATTTTGGCCATCTTTTACAGGTACCGAGTACCTCAGTCTCACAGTCAAAGCTTTTAGAGATGTTCATATCACGTGTATTTGCGAACATACAAGTCACTGGCAATTTTTTTAAAAGCTGGCACAATACCCGTGAGGTATTTCTTTACCTTTAAAAACCAAGCCAAAAAAAAAAAAAAAAAATCATACCGAGTACCTCTCCCAATACTATTCATAGCAGCAGTGTGTGGAAGGACACACTAAGGTTCGCTATCTCTAATAACCACAACTATTACTTAACATTCCCATAGAATAAGTACTGGAAAACAAAGTGACAGTAAGGTGTGGTGGCATACACCTCAGAGGCAGAGGCAGGTGGATTTCTGTGAGTTCAAGGCCAGTCTGAACTACATAGTGAGTTTCAGGACAGCCACAGCTACATAGAGACCCTATGGCAATGGCCCCCAACTCAAAAAAAAAAAAATAGTTCTTTCTCCAAATATCCTTCATTTGATTAAATAAAGAAGTGCAATTTTATGTATTATTTTTTAAGTGGCATTTCGCAAACAAATTTGAAGTACCCTCCTGGGGCATCACAGTGATCCCAGATTAAAAAATGACTTTGCAGCTGACAGATTTTCAAATGGAAAAGCAAACGGTAAAATGGCTCAGAACCTTTATTTCCCCAAAAGCTACTCTGGACAATCCAGAGTTCTAGAAAGAAACCGGAACTCTCGTCTAGGGCAACTGGCCCCAGATTGCCGAGGCAGCATCTAGCTCACAGCTAGGACATTGATTTATCGTAAATGCCAGTGGCCAAGAGTTACAATCTATTTAGGTCACCTAACCAAAGCAAAGGCTGGGACCATTGACTTTTTCTTTGCCCTCTAAGTTTGAAAACTAAATCAGAAAGGGCTTTGGAAGGCCCAATGCTATTCAAGGCATCCCCGAAGCCTGAACTTGCATTGCTTATAAAAGTTTCTTTACATTTGTAGGTTTCGCCCCGTGTCACCTCTAATAAAAGAAACGGGCTCCGTCATGCTCCAGGCTCGGTTCCCCCCCCCCCCTGCCTATTCAAACCCGCAATGCTCTGCGGCTTGGCTTGGGTGAAAATGGAGCCGGTTAGGTTGTCACTGAGAGGTGCCAACTGGCTTCTGTACAAAGGTGACAAGCTTTCTTTGTTGCTAATCCTTTTGGCTTTCTTAGTGTCCCTAAGTCACACAGGCACGCACCAGGCATTTCCATCAGGTGGACACAGTGTTGATGCCGGCAGCATGGTGCCTGCGCCCCTAGACAAGTACACCACACAGCCTGGCACACTCTCTTTTGGTGGGCACGTGAGAAAAGAGGCCGGCTACACTTGAACATGAGCTGCTTCTGTGGCCCAGCAGTGGAATGTGAGGACACACTCGGCCATGGGATGCAGGGTGGCCAGCCATGTAGGCTGCAGGAAAGAATGACAAGGAGGGAGATGATTCAGGGAGAGCTACCCCGAGGCATTCTTCCTCTCTCAGGTAAAATGCCCCTAACCTTGCTGCACTCGCTCAAGGGAGCCAACCGGGAAATGGTATTATTTATACCCATGCATGCGGTCGGTACCAAACGACATCCGTTTGCTCCAGTTTCGTACATTGTTCAATCAGTGCTGCGTATTTTTAGGACTTACAAAATAGAAGAAAATATTTCCCCTTGGGGTTCTGCCTAAGTAACACTATGTGAGCTAAGAGAAGAGGAGAGCTAGCGTGTTCTTGACAAATAATTTGTATTTCAGTATACTTGAGTAATTTTATGGAGGCTAGCTCTAAAGAAAATATTTAGTGTCCTGTAAGTTGCCCAAGGTATTTTTCTTTGTACCTACAGGGTACCACCCAGGTCTTAGTGCTATATTTGAAGTCACTGAACAGCGGCCTATTGAGAAATAAAAACAAGCAATGAGGCCAACAAATGAACAAAGAAACACTCCCTGAACCTGAGGGGGAAAAAAATCTTAACAGTGTCTCCATAGCATTTACCAAAATCCTGTAACGCTCAGGGTATGCAGGGCCAAGAGTTTATAAATGTACTACACTTTACAAATTATTAAATCAGATGGTAGCATTACCCGCTCATCAGGATGTCCAAATAAGTTTGTATTTCAAAATGAGATGGCTTATCAAATTTGTTATTAGCAATACAGATAACAGAAAGTAGGCCTTTTCTTTAAAAACCTTTATCTTATGACTGTTGTCTGGAAAAGATAATGTTTTAATGAACTGGACAACACACATCTATTTCTGTAAAGTGCAAACAAAATAAAGTAGAACACCACAGTTAATCCAATTCTGTGACCCCAGTAATTCTCAAGACAGTAGAGAAAGTTGGGAGTTATTTTGGCTCAAGAGAATTGATTTTTAAAAAAAGATTTTTTAAAAAAGTATTTTAAACTAATAAAAGTCCACATCGGGCTTCTAAAATAACTGAACGCTCACATCTAGGAAAGCTCCTGAAAATCATGTAGTACCGATGCATCTATCTGTCTTGGGATGGGCATCCGTACCCAGAACTTCTGAAACTTGTGGGCCTTTAGGAAACACAACTAGAACAAAATGCTTTCAGAGGAACAAAACCTCAAGAGAGGTCAGGGAGCCACGCAAAGCCCTTCTTCCCAATTTGGGGTCATTCTCTCCCGGCACTGATTGGTCTCCCAATAAATTCCACACTAGCTCCTCCCTTCAGCTGCCTGGAGACACTTGAACGGCCTCCTTGCTCCACAAAAGTTTAGCTTGCTGATTGGGCCTGAAACAAAGGGAAGACAGCGGGGGCGCCGTTTATAAGGGGGCAGGGGAGGCTGCCGGCTATTGTGCCTCGGCGGCATCCGCAAGCTGTCAGTTCTATTTTAACATCGTTAATAAGACTGTTAACACGTCAGACTTTGTTTTAGAGACCCTGAAAACACCAACAAACTATTAAACAACTCACCTGAAATAAAATAGTATTCACTTTGGAAGACCCGAAATCATACTGAGAAAAAAGTCCTTAAAATGGAAAGGCCAAAGGAAGCTAAAAGGAGAGTTATGACTGAAAATACATACAAAGGCCTCAGATCGAAGAGCTTTTATTTATTATTTTGATCATGTTGTCTTTGGGTTGCAGGTATTCAGAATCAAAAGTTATATTAAAATGAAACGACTCTGAGGCGTATATGCAGAACAGGGTGACAGGTTTGATAGATAATTTAAAATGAATATTTGCCCTGACAGATTAAGAACAGTTACTTCTGCTGGAAAACAGGGGGGGAAAATCTTTTGATCTGAGACTTAAAGAATTAGGAAGCAATCCACTGAAGAAGTTCTGAATCCAATATCACTCCATTAATACAAAACAAAGAATAACAAAACAAAACAAAAACAAAAGCCTTCTTTTCTTTGCTCAACTTTAAAAATTAATAATATCAAACAAAATAAAATATTTATGCCTATAATTAGGAAGTCCAGCCTCATACTCAACATTTAACAATAAAATACTATTAAAGGAGAAATTGCTTCATTTGAATTTTGTTGTGGAAACAAATATTTTATTAGTATTTTTCTATTCAAACAGTTAACTTCTTACAGGATCATTTAGTAGACTTACAATTGAAAGTAAACTATCTCATCATTTAATGTAAAAAAACAAAAACAAAAAAAAACTACTTCAAAAACCCACAATGCATTGCAAGAAATTTGGAACACTGTAAGTATCTGAAGTCCAAAGTCTGCAGAGGCGCTTTCCCAGTTGCCCTTAAGGTATTGATTTTCCAACCCGCTTTAACATAGCATAATATACAGTTATATGTATGTGTTAATTTTATATAGTCTTGCCAGTGATTTAAAGCAACAATTGTTTAATACTCTTGCCAGCACTGGAGAGGAAAATTAAAAACATCATTTTTTTTTTTTTAATGAGAAATTCCAAATAAAGTCACATAGAGGAGTTATGTAGCTTCTAGAAAGAGGGTTTAAAAAGAAATCTTTTAGGAATATTTACATATTTGGACTGTTGAGTGCAGCTGTTGGTAGGTGGCCAGTGGTGGGTTAAGCCTGGTGGAGACTGAATGAAAAGCGGAGAGAGATTGTTCACAAAGACGTTAATGAGAGAACACAGGAGTATAAACGCAAGGGTGAATTCAGAGGCCACTCCAAAAGCAGTCCCAAATCACACACAATTCGGCGGTTGTATTCCCCACATGTCAGAGGACCAACGAGAAGACCCGGTACAAGGCCTGGGGATTCAGGTGACATTGTGAAGCATCACCACCACGTATTTTTAGAAGTGGAAACTGAGGCAGTTGCCCGGAAGGAAGACCCTGGGGGGAAAATAATATTTAGCTACCACTATTCCACTGCCTTTCCCAAACACAATGCTGGCCTTGTTTCTCGGGCCTCCTATGGTCTTTCATGGTTTAGATACACACATTTCAATTGGAGTATTTCAGTTGCTATAACAACTTCATAAAATTGTCCCTTTTAATCACATCCTTTTAAAAGCTGGACGTTTCCGTGGAGCGTTTCGATTTATTCCGCGGCTACCTGCCTCGCGAGGAGCCTGGGATTCGTTTCTTTCTCTCAAACACCTGTAAATAACGTCAGTCTCTCCTCCCTCCCCGCAGGCCGGAGAGATTCTTTTAACAATGTGTTTGTACATGGCCTTATTATCAAGTTTTTAAACCCAGGTGACAGGGTGGCCAGAACTGGTTCCCGGGGCTCACAGGGGAGATGCGCGGCTGCTGAGCAGGCCTATGCAGTAGGCCCTGCCCCGACAGCTGTATTTCCCAGTGTCAATTATTTATACCACCAAACAGGTTTTGGAGAGAATGCTGGCAGTTTTAATTGGCTTCTGGTGACTTCATGGGCACAGTACCTTTAAAATATTACCTACCTTTAGATAGGGAAATAAAACCATCGTAACATGCAACTGATTCAGCCTGGTACATGAATTTTTAATCTACCCTGAGATGTTTGGGGCATGGCCAACCAAGAAGAATGAACAGTAGCCCTGGCATAGGAAAGAAATGACTTTCGCCAATGTCAACAACCAATACAATGGGAAACAGGACACCAGCAACAAGCAAAACAGAGGGTATTAAAAAAAAAAAAAAATCCAAGCAGACTCTTTGCATATGTAGTGAAACCTCAGGCCTCCGAGCCAGCACTGAAATGCTCAGATAAGACAAAGGGCCTTACAGGGCCTTCTTGGTCACAATTTGAGGTTAAACACAGCAGATGGGAGAACCTGAGAGTCCACTTCATGGACCTTTAGGACACTCCTGTATAAAAATCAGTTAGGGTGTCCAAGATGACTTCAAAGTTCTGGTTGTGTGTGTGTGTGTGTGTGTGTGTGTGTGTGTAGTGAGGGAAAGATCCAATGTAACCCCATCTGCCAAAATTAAAATGCAAGGTAGTCAGCATGCAATAACATAAATACCAGTTGTATTTAGGGCCCCCAAACAACAGCCTTGATATAAAAAGTTAGAACTTTTACTTCAAAAAATACTGGTGACTTTTTTTTTTTTGGTATGGTCACTGAGGTGGGGGGCGATCTCTTTTAATTATGTCAAAAGCAAAGAGAAGAGGGTAGGTTCTTTACCTTTGAATACCAAATGAGGGAACGGCCGCATCAAAGACTTCCCTTGATCTGTTTTGCCTGAAAAATTAATAGGCTTCACCAAGTCCTTTGCATCGTAAGCTCAAATTCCAAAAAAAGAAGCTGGGGTGACACCCACAGTCCCAGGGACAAAATGCAGCCAGGAAGAGGGGTTTGGCTTTGGTGGGGGTGGGATGGGGTGAGGTGGGGGGAATGTTATTTGATTTGGGGAAGTTTTTTTTTTTTTTTTGTCAACTAAGTGGCTAAGACCTTCAGCTGAAACTCTTCCAGGGCTAACCCTCACCCATGTTTTCCCCCTACCTTCCCTCGGCCTCTTCCCCTTGCTGTTGGAGCAGATGCTGGTGGCTGGGGCAGTGTGGAAAAGCCTGGCCACCTAACTCTGCAGTTTCAAAAGGAACAGTTGAAAGGTCGGAGGATGAGCCCACGGGAGGCCTAGGGAAAAGGCCATGTCAGCATTTCAGGGGTCCTGACATCTACTCTGCTCTTCTTTCCTCTCCTGCAAGGGGAAGGCAGGATGACTTCAAAGGGGAAGTTTTGGGGTGTCTGGGAGGACTTTTTTTAGTTCACACTTCTTCTGGCAGCAGGATGGCCCCCAAAGGTGGATATTTGTATCTCTCGCTTAAAGAAACCCCACAGTAATCTTATTTTCAGGCACACATGGCTGCCGCTGAAGTGGTGGGTACTGGGAAGTGAGACTGGGTTGGGGGATGGGACAGCCACTGTCCAGGCTTCTGCTTCCACTTCAAACCCTCAACCCAGGATGTCTTGGTGGCCACGCTGATACAGGAGGAATGGAAGGGTCCAGAGATATCCCATTACCAAGGGACAGGGGAGAGCTAGCAGGTCACAGATTCGACAGTAGGAAAAGAGGAAAGGTCAAGAGGAAGGCAGAGGGAAATGTGGGGAGGAAGGAAGACCTCGCTAAACACCTCTCTTGGCAGAGGGGCTGAGGAGAGGGATGGAGAGGCGTGCTAAGACTGCTATTTGCAGATGAATGGAAGCAGAGCTCCTCAATCCGCTCAGTGGCAGACCTTAATTGCTCAAAACAAAGCAAGTTTCCAAGGGCCAAGCTCTTCGAAGGCTCCATCTTTCCTATAACTCCGGGAACAAAGCTCTATGTCCAATATTTCCATTAAAAAATAAATGAAAGCAAATCGTGGCGTCTACTGTAATCTGTTTCAAAGGGTTTAATTTCTTCCCACCTCCCGGCTGCCAGCTAGGTTGTCACAACAATCCATTTATTTTACTGTCTTTATAGAGAGGAGAGAAGAAAAAAAACCTATGTCCCATTTCTTAAAAGGTGGCTCAAAATCTGAAATTCAAAGAATAACATTACTAAGCAATTACCTGGGAAAATCTAGAAGGCCTTCTGCAAGAGCTATCAAAAGACAATATTTGTCTAGAATTCGAGCACTAACGGCCCTGACACAGCAAAACCATTGTGTTTTCCCCAACTTTTCTTTGCTCCATACAGCTGTGTTTTCACAGATGTCAAGCCATGTGTCTCCACCAAAAGGTTTAGCCCTCCCTTCAGAAGCGAATGTGGATCAAAGGTTCAAACGCAGAAATACAAGCTCCCTTCCCCTCTGGAACATGTTTTTATTTTTCCGCAGTGGCTGCAAACCAGAATTCCCATCTGCTGTCCTGCGGCACCCAGGTTAACCTACCAGTGGGGCTCAGAGCACTGTTATCTCAGCTAAGAAGAGCATAGATGAAGCATGCCCGTGCCTGAGAGAGCCACGAGAGCCCCTCCCCAAGATGTCCACTCAGCTCAGAGAGGACTGAACCAGGCAGGAGCCGATTCCATCTTAGGTGACCTTGGAAATTCATTATTCCCTTCCTGTTCCATCAGAGCAGATTTACGAAGTTAAGATTGTTTTTTTCTATGATGCCCATACAACTTGTAGGAAGAAGAACATAAGATTTCCTGTCTCCTACTCCATCAATACACAAGAACATGCAGATGATGCTTTGCTCGTTTGAAATTGTCTAACAATAGACCTGATAAAACAGTATTAATCTCTAGTAGGTTACGTTGTATTTTACCAAGCTGTGGTTCTGTTTTAGACAGATCTCCTTCCTACATGCTAATCTTTTTAATGCCTCCCTCACCCTCACTTCCCTTTCTTTCCACTGAGAATATCTTTGAAATGACTAGAAGAGAAACACATAAGTCTCTACTGCAAAGATGGGCTCACTGCATTGGCTCAGGAGAAAAGCAAGCCTGCATTAAGCAGCCGACAGGGTTTTAAGACCTTTGAAGGTATTTTTGCCAGGTTCTTAAGATCGCTCGGTATCAGGTGAAATGAGTTAGACAGAGGCACGTATCTGTCTGTCTAGATCTCTGTAGACCATCAAGAGTGGAGGGATACAAAGCTTTGGCTAGTCAGTCTCTCTGGAGAATATACAGGCGCCGAAGTGAGTGCCCTGGACTGGTCTGAACACCAGTATGTGAGTGCCATCTAGTGGCCACTTCAGAATTACAGTCTGGTCACGCACTTACTGTACAGAAACATAAGGCTCCCAACCCATCTCCCCAAGCTGATTTGATTCCAGCATTCCCAACCCTCCTGTCCACTCCTGGCAGCATTTGTTGCCCTGGTTACAAAATGAACTTAAAGAAGAAGAAGAAGAAAAAAAAAAAAAAAAAAACCCTGAAGAGCTTCAGAAAACAAAGCAGGAAGTGGGAGGGACCCAAAATGGCTTCTGACTAGAAAAAGTAACACAGTATCAGATTCTCAACACTGAAGCTGCTTACAAGCCCCATAGAGAAGGGTAAAGAGGCCACTTCTACTAAGGAATTACTTTGACCATATCTGAAGGACAGACTCCATGAAAATGGAGTTCCACCATTCATACCTGCCCTTCAGATGTCAGCTGATCAACTTTCCTGAGGAAAAGCTCCCTGTCTGGGCACTCATACCTAGATCTCTTCGAGTCCTCTTATTGTACACTCTAGGGATATGAAGCCCTCCTTGCAGCTAGACAAGCTAGCTGCTTCTCCTGCTCCAGCTGCCTGGACTGTAATGTAAGCGCCACAGCAGACCAACCTACCAACATGCCTTGTCCTGGGATGATAGGACCCTCTCTCCCAGCTTTGAGGGTGGCCCTTCGGTGTCCTAAACAGCAGCGGGCTCAATGGTACCGGGTGGGCCCAGAGGCCCCCCGCCAGCCACTAGAGGCCACTGTTCTGTCTCCATTTTATGAGTTACAGGTAAAGACACCTGGACCAGCATAGTCAGGACAGGAACAAAATGCAACACTGTTGCTCCAGGCCACAAAATGCAACACTGTTGCTCCGGGCCACACCCATAGGATCACAGACCCTGCGAGAAGGAGGGCAGTTGAAACAGACTTTGTTTCTGAAGAAGAAACGGGCCTGAATCTGGTTCTATGGCCCCACAAATCCTCATTCACACGTCCATTCTCTAAGCTGGCCTCAGTGAGAAAGGAGCCCTGTCATCACTAAATGCTGTCTCCCAGGAAACCCGGAAGGACCAGGGCTCAGCACAAATTCATTGGCTGACAGAAAGGAAGACAAGAGTCATTCAAGACCTAGGGTACCCGATGGGTCAGTGAGCCTCAGCTCTAAATACCCCACTTCTCTGCTTTCAAGGAATGGGGCACGTGGCAGAGCTCAGGTGGAGGCTCATTTCTGAAGGGAGGAGGACCTGGGGCCAGGAGTAGCTTCTCATCAATGTGACCTTGGCTGAACTTAATTTCTTTTCCTTTTCGGGGAGGGGTCCAGCTATGAGACCCAGGCTACTCAGTATACTGAAGGTATGCAACTTCAGTATCTTCTACCTTAGCCTCCAAAGTGTTGAGATTATAGGTATGTACCGCCACACTGGGTCCTAAAATGCTACTTAATTTTAAAATGGTGGCATGTCATCCCATCTGTTAGAGAGGGAGTTGTTTGCTCTGCCCATTCAGGTCCACTTGATACCCTACACATACCAATCAATAACATACATTTGACACAATGAACAATTACACCACTATGAAAAGCCAGACCCTAGCAGAAGAGATACTTTGAAGGCCAAAGGGTTGGGCTGGACAGGACAGACTCTGGGGTGGTGGGCTAGTGAAGGCTCCAAGTCCCAGGATCCCTTCTTACCATAGTTTCTAGCTCAGACCCGTTTGGGTACAACACACCAGCACAACCTAGCTTCCCTCAGCCCCTTCTTAGGTCTGGAGAGTAAACACATTGAAGATACTATCTGTTCCCAAGAGTAGAGTCAGGGAAGCCCCAGAGGGACTCTGCTAAGTAAGGCATCTTGTAATTTTGCCTGCATCTGGATGCAGCCAGACAATGCCTGGATGAGGAGATGGGGTCAATGTGAATAGAAGGCCTCTGTGGCTCAGAAGGACTAAGTGGGCTCTTTATGGGGAAGCCCAAACACCCAACTTATGTAAGAGCTATACTGTGAGCAAAGGGGACAGGTCCCAGAAGCAGAGGACGGGGCGATTTCTATATATAAGTACACTGTAGCTGTACTCAAACACACCAGAAGAGGGCATCAGATCTCATTATGGGTGGTTGTGAGCCACCATGTTGTTGCTGGGATTTGAACTCAGGACCTTCAGAAGAGCAGTCAGTACTCTTAACTGCGGAGTCATCTCTCCAGCCCTCCATCCATGTCTTAGTGATGGTAATAAATCATTTTTTAAGTCATCATATTTGGGATTCTTTTGACCACAGTTCCCAGAAACATGTCCTTGTTTATCAGTGTGTATAAATTGGGTACTTCTAGCTTATATGCTTAGTGCGTTGTGCTTGAACCCGTCTTAGGAAAAGGCAAAGCTGTGAACTGTACCTTGTCATGGTGAGATTCCCAAGGTAGAGAAGATTGATTAAAATGCACGTGCACAAATACACACACACACACACACACACACACACATATATGTACACACTAAAACTAGCCAGAGTTGGTTAGCTAGAGTTGGTACTGGTACTGTGATATATGCCTGTAACCTCACAACCCTAGAGGCAGAGTGTCATGAGTTGCAGGCCAACCTGAGCTACAGAGAGCAAGTTGGGAGCCTGTCTCAAAGTAAAAAACAAGGCTGGGGAGAAGACTCAGCAGATATGAGTGTTCAGGGACCAGAGTTGGAGTCCAAGCACCTATTTGTGTAAAAAAACATTCATACACATAAAATAAAAAAAATAAGTAAATCTTTAAGATTATGTGTTCATGGGACTGGTGAGATGGCTCAACGGTTAAGAGCACTGAGTGCTCTTCCAGAGGTCCTGAGATCAATTCCCAGCAATCACATGGTGGTTCACAACCATCCGTAATGGGATCTGATGCCCTCTTCCAGTGTGTCTGAAGACCTATACAGTGTACTCATATGCATAAAATAAATAAATCTTTTTTTAAATGTGTGTGTGTGTGTCCCTGTAATCATGGATGCTTATTTGGTTGCTCGGCTACGCTGTATGAGAAGCTGTCTGATTATTTTCTCCTTCGGCGTTCCACTGGTTCTATGCTCAATTCTTTCTCTGGGCTAGTGTTTAACTATTTATTACTGCTTTTCTTTGGAGAGGGTGCGTGTGCATGTGCATACGAAGGCCAGAGAACAACCTGAGATAGCATTCCTCAGGAGCCATTCATCTTTGAGAGGTGCAGGAGACAGGGTCTCTCATTACCTGGAGTAACAACCAAGGAGACTAGGATGGCTGGTAAACAAACTCCAGGAATCAGCCAGTCTTCCCTCCCCAGTCTGGGATGACATGGTGTACCACTACAGCTGGCTTTTTTCTAAACATGAATTCTGGGGATGAAACCAGGGTAGAACATAAGCCTTCACCCACTCCGCTCTCTTCCCAACACTGTTTCTGGTTGCTTTATTTTCTTTTGTTTTAATTTTTCCTCTTTATTTGCATTTCTCTGTGTATAGGTGTCCTGCCTGTGCGAACATCTGTGCACCACATGCATGCAGCGCCCATGGAAACTAGAAGAGGGCATCAGATCCCCTGGGACTGGAGTCAGACAGTTGTGAGCCACCATATGGGTGCTGGGAACTGAAACTGAGTCCTCTGAAAGAATAGCAAGTTTTTTTAATAGCTGAACCATCTCTCCATCCCCAAGGGCACATGTTTAAGGTGGAACATCACTATTTAGTTCACTGTAACAGGACCAGCAAAGAAGTGCCAGTACCCTCGGGGACATGCACATGACAAGATGCTTACCTAGGAATTAGCAGCGAGCAGGTAACTGGGATCCAGGCCCCAGTGTCCTGATGCTCCCCTGCTCTGTTGCATTGGTTTTCTCAGACAGTGCTCTTTATTCCAGGTGTTAGTCTCAGAACAGAGGCTGCTTAGCTTGTAGCTGCTTATCCCTGCTCTTCAGATAAAGGAGTGTGCAGGCTGATTGTTAACTCAAAGGTACAGCCCTTATGGCATCAAAGATCTCCGGTTCTATCTCTGGTTCCATAGAAAATAAGAGTGTGGGAGTGCAACAGCCATCATGACACTCTCATCCCAGAACACCTGCATCCCTTTCTGGAACACCTGCATCCTTTTCTGAAACATCTACACCTTCTTCTGTAACACCTGCATCCCTCTCGGGGACACCTGCATTCTTTTCTGAAACATCTACACCCTCTTCTGGAATGCCTATATCCTCTCCTGGAACACCAGCACCCTGTTGTGGAACACCTACAGGTACTTCCAGTTGCCTTTAGTGGTATCTAAAACCCTGACCCACAATCCAAGGCTCTTCACATCTTGGTCCCATGAACATCCATCTCACCACTCCCTTACACAAACCCTTTCTCTCTCAACAGCCAAGGTCCTGTCCCATCATCCCCCGGGGCCACCTCAGCTACAAGCATGTGAAAGTCTACTCATCCTGGGAGTATAACAGTCATATGTTATAAGGCATGGGCCCTTAGCTACTTTGTCACTGCGCAAAAACTCACACTAATACAACTACAATTATTACAATGTCCCTCAGAGTTTCAAGTTAGGGACTACTATTGTATGTGCTGCCCACAGCTGACAGACCCTTGTCCTGTAAACCACTTGTGTTTATTGAACCCAAGTTCATGACTGCAACTCTTTCCATGTTCCAGTCAGTCATGTGGGCGGCCAGTACCACACTTCTACTTACGGAGAGGAAGTCATCATTTGGATGTTACTAATTTATAAAGAGAAGCATGTTTTAAGGTCAGCCCTGTCTCCTGGACCCCAGAGCCTTCTGTTCCTATAATGTGGTCTCATTCACATGTGTGGAGGGACATGAAAGCAGATGGTGTTGCTAAGACCCTTATAACCCTCCTCCATCCACTCCTACCCTGTACCCCTCCCCCATCCACCTCTGCCTGCCTTGCACGCCCTCTTTACCTCATTCTCTCGAGTCCACGCCTCTTTCTACCTCATCTACTCATGCTTATGTTACTTCCTTTCACACTCATCTACTAGGTTTTACTCTGTAGCCTCCTCAGCTAAGGACGTTGCTGTTGGCAAGGTCGGGACCCCAGGCCTTGCCAGGCAGGGCTGCACTTTAGTAGAGTACTTTCCTCTACTACTCCGAATGCTCAGAAAGATGCACAGCCAGGCTAGGCAGGAGCCAGACATGGAGGTCCAGTCTCTCACAGACATAGGTGGCTATTGACACCCTAAAATCCACTCTGCCTCTTGAGGAATGGCTGCATCCATACACAGTTCCAAGTCTGCTGGGATTATTTACAATGTGCCTAGATCTGTAGTTTGGGACAAAGAGGCAGGCTCTGTGAGTTCGAGGCCAGCCTGATCTACAGAGTGCATTCCAGGACAGCCAGGGTTACACACAGAGACCCTGTCTTGAAAAAAATAAACAAACATTTTTCCATTTTTGTCACATGCTCTGTGCTGGACTTTCAAGCAGGTACAAAAGTAACCCCACTCTAAGAGGGTTAATAACATTGTAATCACTTGTTAGTATATGTATAATGCTGTGGAGGTTTGTGCTTGGTTGGTTGGTGTGAGACAGTCTCATGATGTTGCCCAGGCTAGCCTGGGTCTCATGGAAATCCTTTGTCTCTTCCTCTAATGACTGGAATTGTTGATATGTTCCATTATACCTAGCTAGAAAGACAGCAGAGGGTTCAAAGGATCGCCCAAAAGCAAAGCAGAATATAGGTGCTGCGTTAGCAGCTGTCAGCCAGTGCTAGGGCCAGTGCTAGGTTCTCTCTCTCTAAGATTTTTTAAAAAGACTTATTTTATATATGTGAGTACTCTTGTCTTCAGATACACCTGAAGAGGGCATCAGAACCCACTACAAATGGTTGTGAGCCACCATGAGGTTGCTCGGAATTGAACTCAGGACCTCTGGAAGACCAGTCAGTGCTCTTAACCTCTGAGCCATCTCTCCAGCCCCCAAGAGCTAGGTTCTCAAAGGGAAGGGGATACTGGGTTAGCTGATCTCACCACACCAAAAGTGGGAGGGTCAAGAAGCAGAAGAAACAGAGCAAAGAGAGAGAAGAACCTAGAGGTGACTGGCTCTTCATGCGATGGCAGAGTCAGGAAGATGGAATGAAATAGAGAAATGTCTAGAAAATCCAAGCTGGGGTCCAAATATGAAGGACACTATACAGTCTGGAGGGTTTTCTCCTATGAGTGTGTGTGTGTGTGTGTGTGTGTGTATACATGATATGTGGAGTCCAGAGTACAAGTTGTGGAAGCTGGTTCTCTCCTTCTAGGGATCAAACTTAGGTTGTCAGGCTTGGTAGTGAGCACTTTTACCCACTAAGCCATTTCACTGCCCCAGGATATGCCAATGTGATGACAGTTTCTATGTTGCTGGACAAGGAGAGTTTCCCTAGAGACTGAGGTTGCTACTGTTGCCTTCTATTGCTTCTCTGTTGTATAAAGAATCATGTAATTGGGGAGGGGGCTGGAGAGATGGCTCAGCGGTTAAGAGCACTGACTGGTCTTCCAGAGGTCCTGAGTTCAATTCCCAGCAACCACATGGTGGCTCACAACCATCTCACTCTTCTGGTATGTGTCTGAAGACAGCTACAATGTACTCATATAAATAAAAATAAGTAAACCTTTAAAAAAAAAAAGAATCATGTAACATTCTGAAACAATGTTTCAAATTGTCTCTGCCCTCCCACCTTCTGTGGCAAATCCATAAAATCTCCCAATTTCCCAAAGAAATTCCCTCTCACTTAACTCCAGCTAGCTTTTCTACCCTCCTGACACAGGTTTTCAGGATGCTCCTGTTCCTCACAGGCTGCACTTGGCTCATCACACTGGTGTAATAGTATTTTAGTTAAAACTGATCTCCATGCATTATTGTCTTCGCTTGAAGTGAGCTGGCACCGACCACAAAGGCTGCTATAAATGGAGCATCACAGAACACAAGTGAAAGCGTGAGTGAAATTACGGTTTAAAAAAAAAAAAACAGAAAAACAAAAAAACAACCCACTGTTTAGTGCCCAGAAACAGGACAGACTGTGCAGCGTCTGTGCAGGGACAGGGAGTTGATGCATCACTGCCCTACAGTGGAGTGGGAACCGTGTCCGTCCAAACCAGACACTATGCTGCTGTCCTAGAAAAGCTACCCCATCCCATTCAACCTGTAAATATGTGTGCTTGGGCGTCCTGGACAGGTTTTACTAATGCAACTCTACTCTATCATTAATAGTCTTTTTTTTTTTTTTTTTTGGTTTTTCAAGACAGGGTTTCTCTGTGTAGCCCTGGCCGTCCTGGAACTCACTTTGTAGACCAGGCTGGCCTTGAACTCAGAAATCCACCTGCCTCTGCCTCCCGAGTGCTGGGATTAAAGGCGTGCGCCATCACACCCGGCTCATTAATAGTCTTAATTGGGGAGGCTGAGTAGATTTATGAATGAAATATGCATATAAACATATATGTGTCCTTATGTTCAAGCATAGAACATTTCAAAGTCAATCTGCAGATGTAAAACCACTTGACATAAAAGACTGCGCTGGGGGAAAAAAGAAGTTACTTGCATGCATATGTAAAAACTGCTCATTTTAAAAGAGCTACCAGTGAAGCTACATGACTCATTGTCTATTATTAATAGAAGAACGCAGTAAGAGTAAGTTTGACTACAATGCCCGTGCGACTCTAAGCTTCAGAAGTGTTGCAATCGCCTTTACCAGCTGCACACGTGTGTCTGCAGAGACCAGGAAACCTCAGGAGCCTGCAACACAGCTTCTCTCACCAACCTCCAGTGAGGCTGCCTATATCTAGCTCCCTAGTGCTGGGATTCTAACCATTCACCACCACACATGGGGTTCTGGGCCCACACTCAGGTTCTCATGCTTACACAAGGCACATTAACAAGTAAGCTGTATTCTCAAACACCCTTGTTTAAAGATCTATTTTTATTTTTAATTGCACAAATGAGAATGTGCCTGGGGTTGTGAGTTGACTTAGGCCAGTGCTGGGAACTGGACTTGGGTCTTCCGTAAAAGCAGTACACGCTCTTAATCACTGAGCCAGCAGACCTGCCTCTTTTCTTTTAAACAAGGTCATGCTATACAGCCCTGGCTGGCTCAGCACTCACACAGAGCCCAGGCTGGCCTCAAGGTCACAGCGGCCTCCCAAACCAATGTGAGCTACCGTACCCGACTTTTATGATATTCTCAGCTGTCCACACTCTGGCCATCCTATCTGCACTGAGACATCTGTAATACATAGGAACATTCAACCAAAAAACAGCAACAATCCTACAAATCAGATTATCATCATGATTAGTGTGTAACAGAAAGCATCTCAGATACCAGGCCTAGACAAGAACGTTGCTTCAGAATCCAAAGACAACAGACCATCAACTGTGCGGCTCCGCGGAAATGTCACCTACCTACCCATCTTAGAAAACAGGTAGAAGCCAGGAAGGCTGGGCCGTGCAGTGCTGCCGTGCACTGCAGCCTTGGGAACAGTCAGCGGGGCTGGGATATTTGTCTCAGGACTACAGAGCTAAAGGCAGAGTCCTGCCAATCGTGAGGTGCCCTCTCTCACACAGACCACCCACAACCATGGATTTTCCATCTGGTGAACAAAACAGACAGCTCCCTAATTATTTTTAAAAAGGATTTTTCCCCATAACACACTTTTCTTTATTTGTCTGTGACCTGGAACTTAACAAAAACCCAATGCATGCCAACTTCATTTCTTGTAATGAAATATCCTATTTTATTGTTTTAACTGGTGTGGTGTTTTTGGTCTCCCCCCCTTTTTTGGTTCTAAAATAGAAATTATTACCCCAAGATCCAGCACACCACATTCCCAACACAAATCCGACCAACGACTTTTTTCTTTGAAGAGAGAATGCCCTGTTTAAGTACGAACCATTCAAGTTTTGCTCACAACCAACAGGATGGAAACTGGAGGGAAATTATTTGCAATCGTTCTCTACTGGGCACCCATACTGCTAGTGTCAAAATCTATGGCTTTTCCAACAGAATGGCCACCTCTGCCAAAAGCAAGCTCAGAAATGCCAACTGTAATTAAAATCTGGCACCTGTCTTGGGCGCCAAATTTGCTTCTAATGTCTCCATGATGAAATGTGTCTCGCTTTGGAGGATGTACGACGCTTCTTGCCCTCTGCCCTTCGGAAAAAAAACACTCGAGCAGGAAAATAATTGACGGCTGTTATCCCCAAAATTACTTTTCCCCCTCGTCTTAACTCAGCTGAACCTTCCCTGCTTTCTCCCTCCGAATCTGTTTAATTGGTCCCTAGAGAATCGGCAGACCTTCCCTTCCCACATTTCCTTTTTACAATCCTTGGGGGAAAAGGACACTGGGTGCCTTCCTCTTGCATGAGGCTGCGTTTAGGGAGCTGTAGTATGGACAAGACTTGTACTCAATTGAAACATAGACTGCCTTCCCCAAGGTGTCTCTTTAGAGTAGTAAATCTACTTCATTCGCTTCATTTGTGGTGTGTGTGTGTCTGAGTGTGTCTGTGTGCATGTGTGTGTATGTGTCTCTGTGTGTTTGTGTTTGTGTGTGTGTCTCTGTGTGTCTGTGTGTATGAATCTGTGTCTGTGTATATTTGTGTGTATATCTGTGTGTGTATGTGTGTGTGTGTGTTTCTGTGTGTGTCTGTGTGCATATGTGTATGTATGTGTCTGTGTGTGTATATGTGTCTCTGTATTTGTGTGTCTCTGTGTGTGTGTATGTATCTGTGTGTCTGTGTGTATCTGTATGTATGTCTGTGAGTGTCTGTGTGTGTGTGTCTGTGAGTGTGTCTGTGTGTGTGTGTGTGTGTGTGTGTGTGTGTGTGAACTCAGGGCCTTATACACTTTCCCACTCAGTTACCCCTAGACCAGGAACAATAAATCTATTTTGTTTGGTTGGTTTTTTAAAATAGAATTTCACATCTTTAGCCAAAGATGGCCTCAAACTCACGGCAATCCTCCTGCCTCAGCCTCTGAATACTAAAACTACAGGCATGTGCCAACATGCTCAAATTATGAAGAATAGATCTTGGTTGACACACACTGCCATTGTCATGAGCTTGTGTCCCGTCGGCTGTTTTGCTGAACTCATGATAAGTTTTCATGTTTGGCTTTGATTGTTCAGGATCTATAGCATTTCTCAAGAAGGCAGTCCAGAGCTGGGGGGTGGCTCAGTGATTAGGAGCCTTTGCTGCTCTAAAGAGGAACAACTGGAGTGGCTCCTTTTAGGGAACCCCAAAAGGAGACTCCTAAGCTTAAGCACTAAGCCCCTAAGAAGACCGCCCAGGAAACCCCGCAGCTCAATATACTAACAACAAGCCCCAGCTCTGGCGTCACACTCTAACCTGGCATTCAATCCACAGATGTATGTGTGATTAAGAGTTCAGCAACGCTGCCACCCCTGCCCCGGAGCCCTCTCCCCCCCCCATCTCGCTTTCCTTCCTGACCCTATTCTTTGTTTCTCTTCTTCTCTCTTCCTTTCTTTCCCTTCTCTTCGACGGGGTCTGCCTACCTCACCCAGCATAACCTCTGACTTGCAACCCTCCCACTTCTGCCTGCCAAGAACTGGGTCTGCTGTCATGTTCAGCCTGTCCTTTACTTGCTGGAATTTCTTTCCTTCTTTTGTCTGACAATAAATAAATAAATAAGTCTTTATTTATTTATTTATTTATTTATTTATTTTATGTATATGAGTACACTGTAGCTGTCTCCAAGCACACCAGAAGAGAACATCAGATCCCATTACAGATGGTTGTGAGACATCATGTGGTTGCTGGGATTTGGACTCAGGACCTCTGGAAGACCAATCAGTGCTCTTAACCACTGAGCCATCTCTCTAGCCCCTGTCTGACAAAATATTTAAAGAAATAAACTGGTTTTATATATATATGAATGTCAATGCCAAAATATAAATAGCTTTTATGTATTTGGGTTTCCACCTTGATTCATTTAAAATTCATCCTAACCTATAGGACTGCTCATTTTTAAAATCAGGCAGACCTCTGTGTTCCTGTGTTGCTCTGGGATTGTACCTGCTGTGAACAGCATGCGAGCACAAGCTTGCACCGGTGAGCTGACTCCATTTCTCACACTGGCCATCTGACTCCCGGAGGAGGAGACACAGGCCTATAACCACAGCACTTGGGAGGTCAGAAGAGCTCTACGACTCCCAGTTCTGACTGAGCTCCATTGAGACATTGTGTCAAAGACAAAAACAAGACCAGCTACTGGGGGGAAAAAAAAAGTTAAAAATACAATAGGCTTAAAGCAGCCACTGATCATGTTAAGTTTTCCTATAAAAAAGAACCTTCTAGAAAGTAGGAACAGTTCAGCCGGTCCCCTCCCACCACTCGCTCACACACAGTGGCTAGTGTGCAATGAATGCTAGGCTCCATCTGGGTGTTGCTGTGGTTAGAACTGTTACCCTGACACGATCTATGATCACCACGGAGACAAACCTTTGGCTTTGTTTTGTGAGGAAGTTTCTAGACTAACTGAGCTAGGGAGACCCATCCGGCTGTGGGTGGTACCCTTCCACACCATGGAGTCCTGTGTTAAACAAAAAGAAGAAAGCACACTGAGCAAGGCAATCACCTCTCTCTCCGCCTCCTGACTACAGCTGTCACATGACCATCCACTTCACACTCCTGTTAACTGTGCCTTCCTGCCACCTGCCTGTTACACATACAAGCACTCCAGTACTTGGTGACAAACAGGGAACTCCTTTAGGCACAAATACACGCTCCAATGTGGTAGAACTGCAGTTGTTTAGGTATTTACAGTCATGTACGTTGTTGTTTTGCCCTGGGTTCGATCTCTAGCACACATAAACTGTCATGGTGTCCACCTGTAATCCCAGCACTTAGGAGATAGGAGTCAGAAGGATAGAAATGCAAGGTCATTCTTAGCTATACAGCTAGTCTGAGAACAGCCAGGGATACAGAAGTCCCTGTCTCATTATGAGAGAGAGAGAGAGAGAGAGAGAGAGAGAGAGAGAGAGAGATATCCATGGCCAGGCATGATAGTACATACCTTTAATCCAACACTCAAGAGGCAGAAGCCAGTAGATCTCTGAGTTCAAGGCCAGCCTGGTCTACAGGCTGTTCTAGGACAGCCAGAGGTATACAGAAAACCCTGTCTTTAAAAACAAACAAACAAACTCCACCAAACCCAAAAACAAAAACAAAACCAAAAAGGGAAAGAAAAATCTATGGAGCAAGCATCTGTTAGACCCTCGTGATAATTCTTACATTAAGGGTGATTACAAGTAACCAAATAACAGGAAATTGTATCAATAGCTTTACAAGGCTAAAATGTCTTTGGCTCAGACAGGAAGGAATGTGAGTAGCATCCGCACAAACGAGTTAGTCCATCAAATTTATGACCATCAGAATCACCAACATTTAGCCTTCACATGCTTGTGAACGTGTGGGCAAACTCTGCTACTTAAGGTCGAAGTCTATCATTGACTGGACAGCCTTCTGAGCTTGGAACAGACTGGAGGACTCCCTTTATTAGTAGGCCTTCCCCTTCTCTGACCTTGTCTGAGGAGTTCAAAACCCAACCCCATACAACTCTACCCATAGAATATCACATAGCCTTAGATTACAGATTCAGCTTCCTTTCTTCCAATAAGAACCTGTTCAGGTAACACCAGAGATTCCTGAAATGTCTCCCGGTGCTAATGAGTCCCCTCAAACTATATAAGCCTTGACTCATTCCAAGTAAAGTTGATCTGTCTCCCTGCAGCTGGTCCCCTTCACTCTAACTACTCACGGGGCTTTCACCCTGATGCCCATCTGTTATCTCTGCTTCCTTGGGCATGGGGGGGGGGCGAGAGGGTCACAGTGAATACACAAGGTGGGTTACTGCAACTTGTTTCCAGTGTTGCTGAGGGAAACTCAGCCTCAGAGCTGGTCCTGGCTTCCTCTAATTTGCCTTTAGTCCCAGCTTCTTTGGAAACTATGATTCACTTGAACCCAGGAATTCAAGGCCAGCTTGGGCAAAAGAGCAAGACTCCATCTTAAAGTTAAATCTTTAAATTAAATCAGTATGTTGTGTGGGATTAACCCCAGTTCAAACCCAGTTTTTCTCACTAAAAGGGAACTTTATAATGGTTAATTAGCCACTCCCCATCCCCTTCTCTGCAACGGTGGGCAGCCATTACACGTTCGGCTCTTTTTCAAGTTTCTGTTTCTAAGTGGACATCTCTTCCTGATCTGATCATTCATGGTATGCATTTTCTATATTAACCCCTTGGACATATTATAATAGATGCTTTAAAAATCACTGCCTGTTAACTACATCGTCCAGATCATCTTGCGTTTGGATCCCAGGAACAGACCTCTTTCTTCATCTTGTTGATTTTTTACAGGAACTGCACACTGTGCATAATTCAGGGTTTGTACTCCCTCTGAAGGGTATTATTGCTCTGAGACAGACTTAACATCTGAATATCGACACCGAACTCCCTGCCTTGTGTTAGGCAGCACCTGAGACCATTGCTTAGTTCTTTTTGCGGTCGGCAGCTTGTGTTGCAACAGGTGCTCTAGTAGCCACCTAGTTCAGTGACCAGCAATGGATCCACTTGACCTCCAGCACTTTATAACATCTAGAATCCAAAAAATATTTTAGGGCCAGGAAGACCAGCCAGCAGGTAAAGGCATTTGCTGTCGAGTCTGCCAACTTGAGTCCTATCCCCCAGGATAATTGAAAGAGAAGCGACTCCCACAAGTTGTCCTCTGACCTACACACATGTACCTGCAGACCTCCCATAAACAAATAAATAAAGGTAATGAAATATTTTAAGGCAGATTTTACTAAAGTTATCTATACAAGGAGTATAATCAACTTACCACTCATGGGAACTACATCATTTTTCTTAATACCTGGATCCTTACTGTGGTATGAAAACATCATAGTTTAATGGGTTTCTTTAAAAATTCTGTCTTATCCAATAGAGTCAACTCACCTGGGCCCTTGGGGACTCCCAGAGATTGAACCACCAACCAAAGAGCAAACACAGGCTGGATCCTCCCCTGCTCTCTCCCACACATATTTAGCAGATGAGCAGCTAGGTCTTTATGTGATCCCCCAAAAACTGGAGTCGGGGCTGACCCTGAATCTGTTGCTTTCCTGTGGATCCTGTTACCCTAACTGGCCAACCTTGTCTGGCCTCAGTGGGAGAGGGGGTTGTGGGGGTACGGTGATACCCAGAGGGGGCTCTCCTTTCTCAGAGAAGGGGGAAGTGGGGGCATCTACGTGAGGGGGTACTGGGAGGAGAGGGGCTGATACTGGGATGTAAAATGAATAAATAAATACATTTAAAAAATGTTAAAGTCTTGTCTTATTGGTATTTTATAAAAGTATTCTCTTTAGGGGATACAGAGATGGCTTATCACTTTAGCGTGCTTGTTATTGCGTTTGCAGAGGACCCAGAGTTCAGTTCCCAGCATCCACATTGCGACTCACAGCCATCTGTAACTCCAGTTCCAGGGGCCCAATGTTCTCTTCTAGTCTCTGTGAATATCTCACTCACATGGTACACGTACATACCCTCAGGTAAAACGCTTACCCATAAAGTAAAAATGAATTAATTTTTAGAGAAAAGAGTATCCTTTCTGAAAACAATAAAAGAACTCTCCTTTCCAAAGATGCCCAAACTAAAGAACTGAAATGCTCGTGGCTTTTCGAACAGGACTCAGACACAGGTGCTGGGTCAGCTCCTGCCCCTCCCTTAGTCTGTAAGCTTAGACTAGACTCTCACTCCACTGATCTGTAAAGCAGGCAAAGGAACACTCTTCTCACGAGGCCATGGATGTGAAGCGTGATGCTTGGCATCTCGCGAGACCTCAGAGTGGAGTCTTCCAAGGCCAAGGAGAACGGTACGGAGCAACTGGGGACAGGAGGGCTCAGCTGGAACGGGAGGTCACAGGGGAAAGGGGAGAGAAAAAAAAGGAGAGAAGAGAAAGGAGAGGCCAAAAATAATGTCTTTGAACCAGGTAAGATTCCATCAAACGCTGTTCTCTTCAGAACTACCGTAGTGAGAACCCGCGAAGCCGGCTAGGGGCTGCAGCCCTTCTACTTTTAGTGCTTCTCTGAGCCCTTTGGGCTCCTGCCAGCCTGGTGCCTGTGTGATATTGCCACTCCTGGTCTTCAGGGAGCATACGCAGTAGCGGCCGTAAGACCTCCCTTGACGTGAACTCTCACAAATGTCTTGTTGCCCACACTACATGAGGAAATAAAGAAGAGGAGAAAGAGAAAGCTGTAACAGCTTTAAGTAGATTTTAAGTTTTGTTCCTTTTATTATTAGGAGTGTCATTACTTAGCTTTCTTTGCGTTTACTGTTTTCTGTGTGCTAATATGTGTGAGGGTGTGTGTGGGTCTCCTCCGTCTTCATGTAGGTTAAGGGCATCGAACTCAGCTCGCCACATTTGTGCGGCAAGCACCTTTATCCACTGAGTTATCTCACTGGTCCCTAAGTCATCGTCGTTGTTGTCGTCATTTCAAGACGGGTTCACCATGCATCTCAGGCCAGTAGCCCGGGTTGGCCTTCCTTGTCTTCGTGATCTTCCCTCGGCCTTCTATAGACTAGCAGCCTTCGGGCCAGGCATTCTCCTCTTTCCCAGGACAATCCTCTCAGAAAGGAACACTGCTTCACTGGAAATTAAGTAACATCCCAAGCTGCTCCTGAGGCAGAGAGGGAGGACTTGCTCCCAGCATTCAAATGTGTCTCTGCTTGGGAGAAGCATATTCACGAGGCAAAAGGCGCCATCCTGCCCGAGCAACCCGGAGCTGAACTTGCACGTGACCTTTCTGACAGAACAGCTGGGGAAGATGTGAATCTGGTGACTCTAAGCAAGCGTCAGAGGGAGCTACCCTAAGACAGCAAATGCCACTTCTAAGCCAGTAGGTGCGAGAATTCCCTGAGACCTAAGAGAGAATCATAACATCTCCGTGGAAGGCAGGCTCCCCCAAGGAACTAGGCTTAAACCCAGACCAGAGAAGCCAGGAACTTTCAAGCACACAGTACTTACCTCGGGGCTAGGGATTAGCTCGTTTGGTAGAGTGCTTGCCTAGCATGCAAAGAGTCATGGGTTTGATTCCCAGACCCCATAAGTCCGGTACACTCCTGTAATAACATTTAGGAAGTGAAGGCAGATTAATCCTTGGCTCATCCCATAGTGTGTTTAAAGGCTGGCCTGTGTTACATGAAACCCTGTCTTAAACACACACACACACACACACACACACTGTAGATAAATGTAATTTAAATTATTTTTAATTAGAAAAAAATAAGATCCACCGTTAGATTTAAAAACCCGGAATTGGGTTAGCCACTGTCAGGACCATTTGCCAGCCCTACAGGTAGCCAATAACCTGTATCCTGACCCCATTTCAGGGAGTACTCCCACCACACAAAGGGAAATGCTTCCCCACTCCTCTAGTCCTGAGGGCTCTGCCTGCCACACTTGCCCCAGGCTCAGAACTCCGCCCCCCTGTTCCCACACAGCAGCCAGATGAGCACTAGCTGCTGTTTTCACATTAAAAACCTCATTAGCTGTGACATTTAAAACCAAGTGATAGTTGACTTTTTCTCCAACTAACAAAAACAGTCACACTTTTACTTAGTTTTTCGGCCGGCGACACTGACACCGACCCAGCCAGAGTCGGAAACAGAAATCACATTGTCACAACACGTAGTAAATAATGGCACCGTGCCCGCCACACTTAGAGGTACGCTTGTGAATCTGATAACCTAAGTCTCAAGGCTCCATTACAGAATGATTGCTGACCAGGGCTGGACGCTCAGGTTCGTAAGCCCGTCCATTCCGCTCTCCTGTTGGCCCTCTAGGCCTATAAAGAAGGACGTCCAGTGTCTTACAGTATGAGAGGCAGCCAGTCCTCACTTCCCAGGCTGCTAATGGTTTCACATAAAATGAGCTCCCGGGATTTTACTGCCATTCCGAAGCAACTTCACAAGTGACAGGCCACCAGGGAGAGGATGAGGACTCATGCGTCTTCTCGCTGCCCCAAGGAGGAGGAACTTTTCCACTTGGTATTTCAAATACACTGTCTCACTGGGCTGCTGGCTAATAAGAACAGGGATCTAGTCCTCTGTGACTTAGGGAGACCAAGAATAAGTCACCAAGTTCTCTCTAGAGAGAGGGAGATTTGAATTCGCTTTCTAATCCATGGCTGTAAAAGCCACTGGGCATTTGCATTCCCACATACACGATATAGACTGGCGGACATCAGCTGCTCTTGCGTTTCGACAAGTAATTAGAAGAAAACATTAAATTGCACGTTCTGACCACATAAAGCAGCTTTGTACCCATGCTCACAGCCCAAGGATTGCTGTAACGCACAGGGGTGATCATGGGAGCCGCACAAGAGAAAAGGCCCCAGTGGATCTGTAAACCTTGTGTTTTAATATGTGTACATTTATATGAAGCTTTAACAACACACAGCACACCAAACAGCGCCAATGAGCTGCTTTCAAAAGAAAACACCTCCTAGAAGCTTTTAAAACAGAGCTGGCTACCCGAAAATGCATGAAGTCACGAGTTGGGGTATGCTTGGCTATTGGCTCAGAGCTGTTTCTGACCAGAGACCATTGACCAACATACTTTGGAGAAAGGAAACCTAAAAATAATACAAAGTTAAAAAGAAAAGTTTTCAACTTTGAAAAGCATCTGACAGGCCAGTGAGAGGCTCAGCCAGCAAAGGTACAGGCCTGACCACCTGAGTTAGATCCCAGAAATCCACAGAAAGAGGAAGGTAATGGGTGTGAGCCTTGTCCTCTGACCTCCACACATGGATGCTGGTATACACGCACGCGTGCACACACATACACACACACACACACACACACACTGTACTGTTTTCTCTCTCTCTCTCTCTCTCTCTCTCTCTCTCTCACACACACACACACACTGTACTGTTTTCTCTCTCTCTCTCTCTCTCTCTCTCTCTCTCTCTCTCTCTCNACACACACTGTACTGTTTTCTCTCTCTCTCTCTCTCTCTCTCTCTCTCTCTCTCTCTCTCTCACACACACACACACACACACACACACACACTGTACTGCTCTCTCTCTCACACACACATACACACACACACTTTTAAGGTAGCATCTTTATTTCTATGTCTAACATCTTTATGTCTAAGAAATGACAAAGACATTTTCTTGATACCTTTTAAAAATACAAATTAACTTTAAAAAAAAAAAAAAGATGTATTTATTTATTATGTGTAAGTACACTGTAGATGTCTTCATATATTCCAGAAGAGGGCGACAGATCTTGTTAAGGATGGTTGTGAGCCATCATGTGGTTGCTGGGATTTGAACTCAGGACCTTTGGAAGAGCAGTCAGTGCTCTTAACCGCTGAGCCATCTCTCCAGCCCACAAATTAACTTTTAAATGCCAAATATATATTTAAAAAAAAATAGGGGCCAGACATGTTGGTACACGCCTGTAATCCCAGCACTCGTGAGGCAAAGGTAGGCAGATCTCTGAGTTTAAGGCCAGCCTGGTCTACAGAGTAAGGTCTAGACTGGCTAGAGCTACACAGAGAAACTCCGACTCAACAAAAAGAACCAAACCCAAACAAACAAAACCCCACAGTTCTTCGGTATGAGAAACTTGAACTAAACTTTAAAACTTAAAAACACTTCAAATTCAAATAAAATAAGATTCCATATAAATGACTTATATATGCATATTTCTTAATATGTATATTCTTAAGCTTTCAAAACACAACAAAACACTACTTAAAACTCTCTCACACAGTTTTTTCTTTTTTTGTGACCACAGATCTTCTGGTATCATTAGTCATAAATGTAGAAGCGGTGAAAAGCACCCCAGCCATCAAAAATTATTTACTTTGTAGCACAAACGACAAAGGATGTAACACCCACTAACTGACCTGCAGAGAAAGGCGGGGCGTTAATTTATTCTGCCTGCCTTGGGTTTTACTTTCTGTTAAAACAAGACTTGTTGCCATATTTAACCCTTTCATCACATTTTTTTTTTTTTATAAAAGAGACCAAAGAATAGAGAAAGAGACAAAGTGGCCAGGAGCCAACATTTGTGAGTTCCAAATTTGTTAGTGCTTTTGAGCCTATGACTTAAAAAGAAGCATAAAATTGGTCAGGTTTTGGTGGCGGTGGCCCAGGGACCCTGAGCACTTTAGATCCTGCGGCCACACTCCCAGCCCATGATTATTTTCCCTCTGAAAAGCGCAGTGTTAAATAGGAATCTTATAGCTCTTACTGTATACACCATGCATTTTATGTGCAGCGTAGCTCTGGCAGTCCTTTGCCATTCAGTAGCACTGGCCCAACCATGGAATCATGAACGAACGGAAAGTATGAACAGAAAGTCACAAGTCCTAACTGGATGATCCTTCTGGCTGAGCGACGACAGAGCCCAGCTTATTAGTTCCCACATATAGAAGCCCTTTGTAACTGCAACCCAGGAATGTCATCTGTCTTGAATTATGTCCACCTGGGATTACGTCCCGATGACCAGAACGCTGGGACCTGAGAACTTCACTGCTTTGGTGATTGACATTTAAACTGTTTGAAGTTTCTAATTAAGGTCTCTTAACAAATTAACTGCAGATGTAGGAAGCTAAGTGTGCAGTATGCAGAGATCCCAAGTCACCTGAGAGCTGCAAACAGCTAGAACCGGCTCATTAAAGCCGAGGGGCCTGCACTCCTGGTGCCATCACGGTTGCGCTGGCTCATTTAGCTTTCCCAGAGCACCGAGTGCTGAGGTGCTGGAACCCAGGGCCTCCTGCATATCAGAGATGCTCTACCACTGAGCGGCATCCCCAGACCCCCAGTGTTGTAACTGTGGGTAGGAGATGGAAATGCCCTGGGAATACCACTCAGACCAGCCATTAATAGCCTGTTTATTTGACAGGTTCCAAAGACACCTTGAAACAACCTCTGGGCACGTCCATGACAGAGTTTCCTGAACAGGTTAATGGAGGTGAAACTGCACCCATTCCATGGCTGGGGTCAGGGACCGAATAAAAAGGGGAAGTCTGGTAAGCACTAGCACCCACCTCTCTCTGCCTCCCAAACCACCTCACCATGCTTTCCTACCACAATGGATGGTCCCCGAAGCCAGTGAGCCCAAACAAACCCTTTCTTCCTCATGTTGCTTAGCAACGACAAAGCAGCACACCAACCAGGCTACGGGATGAAGAGCCAGCTCGATGGGTCCATCATTTTCACTGCCTGCCCATTGCCCAGCAGGTTGTAAGTTAGAGGTCCTATGCTGACTACTGCCCCCATACTCAGCCTTGTCCTGTCCTAACTCCCATGGGACATTCCCTTTCCCGAGAACCCACCTCTTCCTATCATGTCATCCTCTAAAGGCAGCTCCCAAGAGGATAGCCCAGACACCCCCAGAAAGTCACCCCCCACCTCTGTATCTCGACAACACTCTGAGCTTATCCCTGTGTGATGGTTAATCCCAACTGTCAACCTGATAACATCTAGAAATACCCAGGTGCCTATAGGGAGTATCTTAACTAGGTTACCAGAGGGGAAAATCTGGCCCACTGAGGGCAGCACTATTCTCTAGGCTAAGAACCTGGACTGTAGAAACAGAGTGAGCTAACCACAAGCACTCACATATCTCTCTTTACATTTTTTAAAAAGTTATATATATTTTCATGTGTCTGAGTGTTTTGCCTACATGTATGTCTGTGCATGCACATGTGTATAGTATCCACAGGGGCCAGAAGAGGGCATCAGATTCCCTGGTTGTGAAATGCCATGTGACTGCTGAGAATTGAACCTAGGTCCTCTGGAAGAACAGCCAGCGTTCTTAACCACTGTGCTATTTCTGCAGCCCGTTTCTAGACAATGCAATGTGACTACAGCTTCAAACTTCTGCTGCTGACATTATCATGATGGACTGAAATCCCAAAATGTGAGTCAGAATAAATCCTTTCTCCCATAAGTTACTGTTGTCAGGGCATTTTACCACAGCCATAGGTAAGGAACAAGGGCATTGTTTCTTGCCACCTGCCCCGACATAGTTTAATCAACACTGCTAAGACTTACCACAGGCCAAGGAGCTATGGAGGCTGCTGGGAGACCAAGAAACAATCATGGCAGGAGTACTCCTTGAAAGTCTCTTCCACCCGCCAGCCACCTCACACCACACTTGAAGGGACAGAGGCCATCCAAGAAGGCAACACATGCCTGTGACATCATGACCCAGGAGGTTAAGGCTGTCAGATCTCCATGAGTTCATGGGCAGCCTGAGATACAGTCTGAGACCATGTCTCAAGACTTGAGATGGATCACTAGGTAAAGTTCTTGCCCTTGTAAGCCTACTAAGCACTTGAGTCCAGATTCCCGGAATCGGCGTAAAAAGCACCTGTCCGTAAACCCAGCGCTCCTACTATGAGACAGAAATCAAAGACCGGAGAGAGATCTGGAAGCCTGTGGGCCAGCCAGAAGTGTGCAGCAAAGAGGCGGAAAGAAGAGAGACCCTGACTCAAAACAAGAAGGCGAGAATGGACTAACAAAACCAAATGCAGGTCCTCTGGCCCTGCAGAGGCTCGCCCACATTGCTTCTCCTTCTCCACTTGAGCAGCTGCCTCCAGGGCAATCAGAACCGGGGGACCACTCTTTCTCTTCAGAGGGACGTATGAATGAATGCCTGAATAATAAAAGGAAACAGGCTGAAAATAGCTCTTCCCGTTGATGCTTGGTGACAAGCTGTTCTAGGAAGTAAATACTGTTCTAATTTCCCTGCACAATATAACGAATAATGAGTTCTGCAAGAAAACATTATTGTCCTTAGAAAAATTTTAAAAAAATAACAAGTTTAAAAATTGTTTTTTGAGAAAAAAACACATCAAGCAGGAAGCCATATGGTTGTGAAGATGAAAAGATACATTTTTTTATCCCTCATTAACAATAATCCTAGAGATATTAACATTTTCACTAATTCCTCCCCAAGCAGGATACTCATTAATAGCACACACCTGTATCAACAGCACAGTCTTCATCTTCGGAAGCCTTGCGTGGGCTGGTGCCTGGGACCCTCATTTTAACACCTTAGGTGTTTGTGCTGCCTAAAAACTGCTAATCCCTGCCGGTCCCTGGTTGGTTGCAAATGCTCAAGCCATCAGACCAGGCTCAGAGGGAGGCTAGTAAGCAGCAGCCCAGCACAGCCCCGCCAGGGGGCAGCTGTGTCAATATGGTGTCCTGTCCTCAAGGAGCTTACAGCACCAGCCCACATGGGGGACTCCGGCCCAGCAGGCTGTGGGGCTTACATCACTGGTTCCAGAAGAAGCCACCCCAAGTGTACAGGCCTCTTCCATAGCCACAGAGGGAATCAAAACAAAGTAAACAAAGTGAGCAGCGGCACTCCCAAGTGTGCCCCAACTCAAAGAAGGTAAAGCTAGCTCAGGCTGTAAGGTGCCCACCCTGCAAGTGTGAGGACCCAAGTTCAATCCCCAGGACCCATGTACAATGGAACGCGAGGCACACACTTGGGAGGTGAAGACAGGTGGACCCCTGGGGCTTGCTGACCAGCAGGTTTGAGCCTGATCAGTGAGCTCCTGTCCAACGAGAGACTGTCTCAAAGAAACTGAGTGGGTTTTCCTGAGGATGACGCCTGAGTGTGTGACACCTGCATACATGTGCATGTTTGCCTATGCACATGTGTGAACACACATGTTTAAAAAATGGCAATCTCAAGTTGAAAGTGAACAACGGCTCCCCTCCCATCTTGCTAAGATGCCACCATGGAAAGATTGTTGTCTCTTCTTCGAGGTACTTAGACCCCAGGGCTTTCTGGACTCAGGGCAAGTGCTCTGCTGTGGAGACATGCTCCAGCCCATACCATAGCCACTGTTAATGCACCTCCAGATTCGGAGCGGGTCCTGCCTTGAAGAATAGAAATACTCCCTCGACATCTGAAACAAACAGAAGGCTCCACAGTAGCCTTGGGTCACACTGAGTCAGACTGGCCAGAGTACCCTCTGGGACACCTTCGGACTGAGGGAGACCACAGGTGGCATTTCTAAAGGCCCCCATCCTCAACCACATAAGCCAACAGTGTCCTTTGTACAGACCTCTGGTTTATTCTTCAGAAAACTCTTTGACAAAAGGAGGAATATCGTGGAATCTGAGAACAGCCCTGGCCTGTGTTCAAGAACTCGATGCCAAGAAAGAAACTTCAGATTTGACATCTTAAATTACCAGGAATGTTTAGACAAATCTATAATCTAGGAAAACATACAGACACCCACATTCAGACGCAGAAAGTTTTCCTCTCACATAGAACTGATAATTAGCAATGAATTCTGATTACGGCAGCCATGTGGTAAGGCAGGATCTGTGTTAGGCATTAAGCTCCCAGTGTATGGGGAAGGGCTAATAAAACAAGAAAGTGTGCAACTCACACCTTAGGATAATCCTTCAAGTGAGGCAGAATGGGATGCTGATGGAAGAGACCTGGTGGGAGGGGAGGTACTTCCCCAAGGATGGAGATTTCATGTAGGTGTCTGCTGTCCTTTTGTTTATCAACATTTTGATGATAACGTTTTTTTGCTGTTGTTGTTGTTTCCCTTAAACAACCTCTAAAGAAACCAGTGTTTATTTATTTATTTATTGTATGTGTATGGGCATTTTGTCTGCACGTATGACCGTGCTCCACAGGCACGCCAGGGGCCTAGTACTCACAGAGGCTAGAGAGCATCCATCTGGAATTACAGATGGTGGTAATCCATCGTGTGGGTGCTAAGAATTGAATCCAGGTCCTCTGGAAGAACAGCCAGCGCTCTTAACTACTGAGCCTCTCTCCAAGCCTCTTCTTATGAGCAGACACCATAACTAGCATTTGGTACCTCTTCCCATCTAAGTAAACATCAGATGTGAACCCTGACACCCCCAAGCCTCAAAGGCCATGGCTTAGCTTTAGGAAGGAGGAGACCACCTGTTAGTGGAGGATGAAAGGGGTGGAGAGGCAAGATCATACCTGCTCAGTAGCTACAGAGAGAGGGAGGGCTCTTGTGTGCAGTGGGTGGAGGGCTCTTGGGTGCAGTGGGGGGAGGGGAGGAGGACAGCTCTCCAGTGCAGTAGGGAGAAGGCAAGAGGGGCAGTAGGATGGGCCAGTGTGCCGTTATGAATGGTTTGGAGAAAGAGCATGGAGCTAGCAACCTTACACCTGCCTGAACAGCTGTAGTAAGACGGTAGGAAGTAGCCAGAGCTGCTGAGAATATAGACATCCAAGCCCTAGTGCATTATGGGTATAATAGAAAATAGCGCATAAGTGGACAACCAACAGTTGGCCATTTCCTCAGAAGTTCTTTGCAAAGGTACCACATGATCCAGGAACCCTACTCCTACATACACATCCCAAAGGACCTGAAATAAGGGTGGGGTGTACCTTGGTGAAGAGGTGGTTCACCGAAGATGCAAGAGGCCCTGGGTTTAATCCCCAGCACAGTATGAACTGGCATGGTTTTAATACCTGTGACCCTTGCACTTGGGAGTTGAGTGCAGGATGTCAGAAGCTCAGGGTTGCTCTCACATATACACTGAGTATGAGTCCAGCCTGGGCTAAATAAGATCCTGCAGAGGAATTTTAATCCAGCAACATGGCTTCTCTGGGAAGGAATTGCATCCAAAGACCTTCTAGGTCTGTGTGATCAGTTGGAACGCAGATGCAACTACACATCTTTAATCCCTCTAGCTGGAATACAGACATGCCCTTAGTACAAATCTTTAATCCCAAACAATGAAGGTAAATTAGTTTGTAGAAGGAGGCAGTCATATTTGAAAGTGATGTCTAATTGAGGGGCAAATTGACAAACAGGAAGATTTGACAGAATGAAGATTGAGAGACCAAACCTACTCCATCTTAGAACTGGAATCCATCTTAAAAAGAGTCTGAGAACTTGACCCACAGCTAAACCCAAGTTGCACATAAGTGCCATGGCTTGTCCTTGCCCCATACCCCAGAGTTAGTCCCTAGCTACTTCCTAGCAACAGCCAATCAAGATAAGTCTGACTGTTTCAGATGTACTTTCAGACGGTTTGTGATTGTTCATGGTTTTGCTTCAGAGCACCCACCCGAGGGCTTACAATAGTCATTCAGTGAGATGCTTGCCAGGCTGGACATCCCCTAGCTTGCTCACCATTTCCTGTAAAACCTTGTCCTGATGAGGGTTCTGGGCTTCACCAAACTGTCCTGCTGCACCAGGGTCAGCGGTGAGCAACCCCAAGCTTCAGCTGTAATAATGAGACCCTAGTGCAATTACATCAGAGTCAGCTCCTGGGTGATCTTTTGGGGCTTGAGAATAGGCACAACAAGACAGGATACTCCAAATTCTCCTTAGAACAGACAGGAAAGAGAGGTGACTTAAGAGAACAGTAGAGGAGGGAGAGAGAGGGGGGAGGGGGAGAAGGAGGAGAGGAGGAGGAGGAGGAAGAAGAAGAAGAAGAAGGAGGAGGAGGAGGAGTAGGAGAGGAAGAAGGAGAGGAGGAAGAAGGAGGAGAGGAAGAAGAAGAAGAAGAAGAAGAAGAAGAAGAAGAAGAAGAAGAAGAAGAGGAGGAGGAGGAGGAGGAGGAGGAGGAG
>NC_034597.1:109100721-109181571 GCF_900095145.1 Mus pahari | reverse complement strand
AGGAGGAGGAGGAGGAGAAGGAGGAGAAGGAGGAGGAGGAAGAGGAGAGGGAGGGGTGGAGAGAGGGAGAGATATTGAGATTACCAGGACAATTTTACAGAGCCAGGTTGCAGGTGAGATACGACAGAACTGGCCAGAGAATGAGGAGCCAGAAGATTAGAACAGATTGCCAAACGTTAGTTTGAGGCCAAGCAGATCAGTTCAGTCAGAACCCAAGAGAAGACAGGTTGAATCAGTCAACTTGGAGAGGAGTTTGAGCCAGAACAGCTGAATGGAACTAGCCAGCCAGAGTTCAGAGTGAACTAGAAAAGGTGAGTTATTCAGCAGTAAGCCTTCAAGATGACAATTACATCTGGTGAATAAAAGTTAAGGGGGGTGGGGCTGGAGAAATGGCTCAGAGGTTAAGAGTACTGGTTGCTCTTCCAGAAGTCCTGAGTTCAATTTCCAGCAACCACATGGTGGCTCACAACCACCTGTAATGGAATCCAATGCCCTTACCTGGTATGTCTGAAGATAGCTACAGTGTACTCATATAAATAAATAAATCTTTTTTTAAAAAGTTAAAAAGGGGGTTATAGTAGGTAAGAAAGATTAGAAGTTACCCAAATACTGGTGGGTGAATGAGAGCCCAAACCAGCACTATTTACCAATGACAAACAGCAGAAACAATTCAAGTGTCCATCAACTGATGGAAAGTTAACCAACTATATACCCCCAAGCAGCACACTATTCAGCCACAAAAAAGAAATACTGGTACGTACTATAGCAAAAATGAACCCCCAATCAACAACGCTCTCAGCCTGCTGTGGTGCCAAGACCAAATCCAGATGACAAATGTGTCACTTTTTTTTTTAAATGTGCATTTGTGTTTTGCCTGCATGTGTGTTGGGTCTCCTGGAACTGGAGTTAGGCAGCTGCGAGCTACCATGTGAGTGTAGAGAAGTGAACCTGGGTCAACTGGAAGAGCAGCTAATGCTCTTAACCACTGAGCCATCTCTTCAGACCCTGATGTGTCACATTATTTTTTTTAATTAATTTTTTAAAAAAAATTTGAGACAGGGTCTCTCTGTGTAGCCCTGGCTGTCCTGGAGCTTACTATGTAGACCAGGCTGGCCTCGAACTGAGAGATCTGCTACCTCTGCCTCCTGAGTACTAGGATTAAAGGCATGAATCACCACTCCTGGCCTGATTTTCCTATCTTTTAACTGAGTATGTATTTGTGTGTGCATGTGTGTGTTTGTTGGTATATACACATGAGTATCTACAGAGGTCAGAGGTGTGGTGTGTGTGTATGCATATGTATATTGACATGCACACAGGAGTGCCCATGGGGGTCAAAGATGTATGTGTGTATACATGTGTGTGTGTGTGCATGTATGTTTGTTGGTATGCACACATGAAGTGTCCGCTGAAGTCAGAGGTATATAAGTGTGTGTATGTATGTGTGTGCATTCGAGTCTGTGTGTGTGTTGGTATGCACACATGAAGTGTCTGCTGAAGTCAGAGGTATATAAGTGTGTGTGTGTGAGAGTGTGCATTCGTGTGTGTGTATGTGTGTGTTGGTATGCACACATGAAGTGTCTGCTGAGGTCAGAGGTATATAAGTGTGTGTATGTGTGTGTGCGCTCGTGTGTGTGTATGTGTGTGTTGGTATGCACACATGAAGTGTCTCTGAGGTCAGAGATATCAGAGCCCTGGAGTGATTATTACAGGTGGTTGTGAGTCACTTAAACATTGGTGCTGGGAAATGAACTCAAGTTCTCTGTAAGAACAGTGTGAACCCTTAACCTGTGAGCCATCTCTCCAGCCTCAGAAGTATGATTTTAAATCTACACAGCTGCTCTGTAGCATAGGAGGCCATGAGGAAGGTAAAGGAGCTAGCCAACTGGACCTGAATTCAGGACTGTAGTGGGTAGGCAGGGCAATGGCTCCTCTGAGACACCCACGTCCTTGTCCCCAGAACCTGTGCTGCCTTAGGTTATATGAAGACATGGGATAGAAGGAGAAAATCAAGTGAGCTGATGCCAGGGACGTGGATAGGGGTGGGGGTGGGTGGCTAACACGGTCACAAGCAGAGAGGGAGGCAGAAGTGAAAATGTGGTAACTCACTACACTGTCAACTTTGAGGACAGAGGGGAGGGAGCCACCAGACAAAGAATGCTGTGCCCCATGAGCTGGAAGAGTCAAAGAAGCAGGCTCCTCTTGGCACACATAGTCCTGTAGATGCTCTGGATTTGGCCCGCTGACTCTCTGTCAGGCTTCTGACCTACACAGAGCAATGTTTATGTTGTTCTGAGCTACAAAATTGGGAATAAGCTGCTATAGGAATAACAAACTAACTTAGTGAGGAAAAAAGTGGGAAGCAGGTGAGGTGTGAGTAGAAAAGGGGATTGTTGGTCACATCAAAGAGGGGCAGTGACAGCCAGTGGAGGCAGGCAGGCTGGGAAAGCCAGCAGAGGAAGGCCAGGACTGCAGCGAGAGACAGCTGAAGAGGGTGGGCGGGGCTTTGAAGGGTAGAGATGCTGCCACCTCAGAGGTCCAAGAAGACAGGCTGCCACGACAAAACAGCCTTGGGAGATGAGCATAATCTGAAGTCGGGGAGAGTGTGAGCGAAGCAGGGGTAAGGGTTGCGTGTGCCATGAGGAGGTGTGGGTGGATTGCTGTGTGTGGGTGGACGAACAGGGACGAAGGGGAGGTATGGGGGAGATGCTGGGACGAAGAGTGGTGAATGAGGAGACCCAGGTACACCACAGGTTCAGACAGGGTGGCCAGTCAGAAGTAGTCCCAGAAATTATTGTTGTAAAGAGATGGGTAGGTATCATGACCTTAGCCTGGCTTAAGGTCAGTAAGACTAAAGTTCCTATGTAGGTCTGGTTATGAACTTGATTGACATGTGTGAGGCCCTGGGATTATTCCCCAGGACCACCCACCCAGCCCCATCTCACCCTTACACACAGGAGGTGAGGGAGCAGAAAGATGACATTAAAGTATGCATATGTAAAGAGGGACCTTGTAGAAAATTTTAATCCCAACCCGGGGTTCTACCCTACCTTTGACCATTTAGTTCCCAGATAAAAGGCACACAACTTTTGTTATTTACAATAAGCCTTAATCAGAACAAGGGCTGGGCAGCCACCTACCCTCCGCACTATTAGAATCTGCTTTTCCTATCAGTCACCCCGAGTTATTACTTACTATGTTTCATCTGGGCTGCTCTTAGCTCCAATTGACCAGCAGCCCTCAGGGCCATGTTTTCTTGACTCCTAACCCATGAAAATTTTCCCTTCCTCCTCGCCTTCTTCTCTCCTCCTTCTTAATTCTATACCCGAAGATCCAGGAGACTACATCTCCACCGCCAGCGCTCATTGGTCAGTCTTGGTGACGTGACTGCAGGACCCAGGTCAGGTATGTCTGTAACTCCAGTCCCAGGGAACCTGGCGCCCTCTTCTGGCCTCCATGAACATTGCCTGCACATGTACCCTGATATACACACAGGCAAAAACAAGTCATACACAAATGAATTACATTTATACATTAATGAATCTTGTTTTGTTTTGTTTTGTTTTGTTTTGAGACAGGGTTTCTCTGTGTATCCATGGCTGTCCTGGCACTCGCTCTGTAGACCATGCTGGCTTCAAATTCACAGAAATATGCCTGCCTTTGCCAAACCTGGGATTGAAGGTGTGGGCTGCAACACCTAGCAAATAAATGAATCTTGTAAAATAAAAAATGAAATCTTGCCAGGTGTGAAAGTGTGCAACTTTATTAATCTCAGTACTTGTGAAACAGAGGCAGGTTGGCCCACAATGGCCAGGGTTACATGAGACCCTATTTAAAAAATAAAATAAAATCTTAAAAAAAAACAACAAACAAACATATTTGTTTTTCTAAGTCTAAACCTTGAGAATCAGCATAAAATTTAGATCATCCAATTTCTAGCTGTGTGTGTGTGTGTGTGATGTGTATATGCTTGTGTGTACATTCATAGACGTGTACATGTGTGTGGAGACCGAGGTCACGTGTCTATCCTCAGTCGTGCTCCACTCCCTCCTCCATTTCTTCTTGCATACATATTTTAATTCTTTGAAAATTCATACAGTGTATCTTAATCATGGTGGTCCTCCAGTCCTCTCCTGACTCCTCCTAGACCCAACCCCCACCTCCTTTTGTATTTAAAAAATACAAAATTTTTTAAAGGACTTATTTACTCTGTTGTCTGAGTGTGAAGTACGCATGTCCTGTTCATGGAGGGCAGGGTCATTGTCCCCTTTGTCTTGTTTCTGAGGCAGAGTCTCTCTTGTTCCAATCGCTTTTCTGCATGCACCCCCTTCTCTTGTCTTTACCCCCATCTTCCCGGAGGAAGCTGGGATTACAGATTGGAGCTATACACAGAATTTTTATTATCTTATTATTATTATTTTCTTTTTTGTTTGTTCTGTTTTGGGTTTTGTTTTGTTTTTGGAGATAGGGTTTCTCTGTGTAGCCTTGGTTGTCATGGAACTCACACTGTAGACTTGTCTAGCCTCCAACTCAGAGATCCACCTGCCTCTGCCTCCTAAGTGTTAGGATTAAAGTTGTGTGCCACCACACCCAGGTACAATCACCACCATCATCATCACATTCAAACTCTGGCCAATATGAGTTCAAATAAGTACAATAAGAATTTGGTCTTCAGGCTGGACCAAAATAACTTGAAGCTCAAAAAGCCATTGTGTTTTTCCACATTTCTCCAAGGTTCTCTTACTTGAGGGCAGTAATTCTTTTCTTATTTGACTATCTCTCACTCTCCCCAGGGTCTCAGGTAGCCCAGGCTAACTCATAATTTAGTTAAGCATGAGAACTTCTGATCCTCCTGCCTTCTCAGTACCTGAGATTTCAGGACTGCAATACCACGCTGAGTCTCTACAGTGCTGGACATCAAACCCAGGCTCTGGTCAGGCCAGGCACCACCCCATCAACTCAATTCCAGCCCAGCAAGGCCTTTCCTGACAAAGCAACAGAATAAGCCACATCCCACATCCCTGGTATTGGGAATATTTGTGGCCTGGAGGGAGGTCAAACAGACAATCAAGAAATAAACACCCGATACTTCTGAGAGAAGTGATGAGGAAAGCCAGGCTGCATGAGGAGAGGATACAGAGGCAGCTGCTGAGGGTGCTGGGCTGCCGTGCTTTGTCACAGGGACGCCAGGGAAGACCTCCCTGATTGGTGACATCTGGCCTGAAATCTAAGGAGTGAAATGCCCCAGGCTGGTACAGGCAGCCCAGGGCAGCGAGAGGGAAGGTCACAGGGAACCAGAGTACAGTGTAACTTAAGTCTATTATCAACTTTTAAACGGACCATTTATAGGGCAGTGTAGATTAGTGTCTTTCATTTGTCTTAAAGAACAAACAGGAAAACACGCCCACCTATCCTAAGAAAAACAGCCTGTTTGTGAGGGCTGTCCACAACTGCCGAGATCGGTTACATCTCTGTTGCTAGAGCGCCCTCTAGTGTCTCAGGGATGAGCTACATTTGGCTTTGGGGCTGCATGCTTCCTTTTTTGTTAAACTTTTATTTTGGACCAAAACCTAGTATGAGCAAGTCAGCCTTCTCCCAAAGGCCACTGTGAGACTAGATAATAAGGCAAGAGAAATTTACATGCCTCTACATAAGCCTTCATTCCTTCTAATCAATGTGTGTGTGACAACATTTTAATTATATGCATACAAATAAATACATTTAAATACAATAAATACATGTAAATCTTTCAAAAGCTTTATAGAGGGGCTCATGTTAAAAGGTAAAGAGGCCATTTTAGAAATATAGAACGGTTTTATTTTGCTGTTTGTTTTCTCAGACAGGATCTCAGGTGGCCCAAGCTTGCTATTAACTAAGGCTGATCTTGAACTTCTGTTCCTCCTCCACCAACCTCCCCAAATCTGAGATTACAGATATTTGGCACCTCAATGAGAATTGTGAGTTAAATAGGAAATGAGTCTCCCACTGAACGCTGCCACACGCTCATCTGGTGAAGACTCCTGAAATAATCAGTCCTCTAATCTCCACACAAGGGCCCCAGTGTACACACACACACACTCATACACACACGCGCACACATGTACTAAATTTTTGAAATACCATTTTTAAAGAGCCATCAAGATGAGCATGCTTGTCTCCAAGCTTGATGACTTGAGTTGAAGCCGCAGAACACCGATGGTGGGAAGAGAGAACCAATCCTCACAGGTTACCCTCTGACCCCTACATCTGAGCTGTGCCATCAGCACCTGTCCACACACTCTCACACAGGTACATACAAACCAATAAGAATTGTAATTTGCCAGGTATGGTGGTGCACACCTCTAATCCTAGCACTCAGGAGGCAGGGGATCTCTGTGAGTTTGAGGCCAGCCTGGTCTACAGGACAGCCAGAGCTACAGTGTGAGACCCTATCTCAAAATAACCAAAAAAAACAAAACAAAAAAACAAAACAAAACAAAACAAAACATAGAACTATAATTTTCAGAAAATGAATAAATTGAATGTGGCGCTCGTGAAGGGGACGGGGCAGAAGGATAATGAAGGCTTTGTTCTCATTTATATTCTGCAATATCAGAAGGTTTTGTCAATCAGTATCTGAAGGGTCCTGCAGATAGTTGCAGAACACCAGCCATTCTCAGTGGCTGCCACCAACTCCCACATACTTATAAAAACCACAGGGACATTGACTCTCGGTCTTTACTATTAACGGGCACCTCTGTAGATCTCAGAAGCCTAGCTAGGGGAAGACATGGCCTCCTGGGTGGTCAGAGTGCCGGCTGAGGCTGACTGCCAGAGACCAGGGTTCCTTGTACTCCTGGCACCACCAGCTCTGTAGCCCACATTCCGTGTCTATTTTTACCAAGTATGGGGCCTGCTAATACTGAGGAAGAGGTGCAGGCAGGCCCTACAAGGCAGCCTGCAGTCCAGAATGTGACCAACCGGTCCTTCTGGAAGATGATCTGACAGCAAGCTCCAAAAGGCTGCGAAAGCCATAGGCTTTGAACCTGCAAGTTCACGAGTCAAGAGCCACCTCCAGGGAGCCCCAGAAGGCAGAGAGGGAGACTGACCCCTGCATGTCCCAAGAAAGAAAACTCAGGGATTGACTAAACGAGCAACTGTGGCTGTGGTCATACACAAAAACATGTGCACACATGCAAAATGTGATAGTCTGTCTTCTAAAATAATCAGGAGGAAAACTCTATGAAATGGGCTAGAGCACTAGCTCAGGAGCAAAGGCCTTGTCTGGCAGGCTTATGTGCATGTGTGTGTGTGTGTGTGTGTGTGTGCGTGTGCGTGTATGTATCACATAGGAAAATAGCAGATATCACTAAAGCATCTGCATTATTAACTTAATAACCTAAAATAAGAACAAAATAAAATAAAAAGAAATAATAAACACTTCTCTAAAACCGGTGGGAGGGGGAATGAAGAAAAAAGAAAGCTCAACTCTGAAGCCCATTTATTAACCGAACCATTTGAGAAAAGTTATTTCATTGGCATAGTGCATTTTGTGTTGCCATACCAATGCCAAAGAGTGAGTAATTCACAGAAAAGCTCACTATTGTCAGGTACTATGGCACATGCATGTGACCCAGCACTAAGGAGTCTCTGGGGCTGGAGGATCACAAATTGTAGGTCAATCTTACATAGACAATGAGACCTTGCTTCAAAAGTGGAAAAGAAAGAAAGAAAAGGAAATATAACTTTCCCTACATTTCTGGAGGCCAGTAAGACCAACCATTGTGCCTTCTCTCTGAGTCAACCCATGACAGAAGGAATGGCGGCCAGCAGGCACTGGCCAGGGCTATGTCAGGAGATAGGGCCCCTGCCCCATGCATGATGCCTGGCATCCTAAGTCTGTCCCCAGTGCTACAAAAACAAAGGGGAGGGGCAGAACTCATATGTACTTATTTATGTATTACTTAACTATCTGTCTTGATATTTAGAAACAAGGGTCTCACATAGACTAGGATGGACTTGAATTCACTATATACTAAGGGTGGCCTTGAACTTCTGATCCTCCTGCCTCCGTCTCCAGAGTACTGGTATTACAGTGTGTACCACCATGGTCAGCTTATGCAGTATTTGGGATTGAACTGAAGCCTTCACACATGCTAGGCAGGCACTCTGCCAACCGAACTACACTCCCAGCAACCCCACCCCCAGCTTACTTTTATGACAAAGCCATTCTGAATCATGAACACTATTCCATAATATCAGCATCAGCCCATTCGTGGGACAGAACCATCATGACCTAATTACCTCTTAAAGGTCCCACCTCTTAACGCTGTTGCTTTGGGGATTTCATTCCCAACACATGACTTTGAGGGATGCATTCAAACCACAGCAACAAGCTATAAAAGCAACATGAAATAAACTGAACCTGCTTGAATGGCAGTGGATTTATATTCATACCCAAGTGACCTATATGAAAACAAATACCATTTCCTCCATAATATCTTTATTACCTAATAAAATTCTAAACTTGTTGAGCCCACGAGCAAAGTGTAGAAAAACAAATGACTTACACTGAACACACCACAGCTGCTGGGTGCCAGGAAAGGTGTATTGTTTTACAATTAGCAACACTTTTCCCTGTAATAAAATTCATCATACGTACCAGTAGTCCCTCCCCCAAGGAGTCCAGCTCTGCCCCAGTTTTCTCTCCGAATCCTCTTAGATGCACATTCCTGACCTGGTGTGCTACTGCACACCTCTTGGGAAATAGAGGCAGGCCAGTCTCTGTGACTTTAGGGTCAGCCTGGGCTACATAGTGAGTCCCAGGCCAACCAAAGTTACATAGTAAGACCCTGGTCAGAAACTAAATGAATAATGAAAGTGAAATACATAAACGTATATAAATTAAAACAATGAATTACTAATTTTGTGACACACACACACACAAAACAATACTGCTAGCAAATAAATACATTGTTAGAACACAATCCAAAAAAAAAAAAATCATGTGATAATTCTGGGTGCTTTGAGAAACCTCTAAGAATATAAGACCAGTGTCTTATGACCTCAGTGTCTTCAAAACAGAATCATTCTTGAACTGTACTTCCATGCTCCTCTCAGCTACAGCAAGTAGGAGAGAATTCACTTCAGATTATTCATTACAATTGGCTATTGTCAGTTGTTTATATGCCTGATACACACTGCAACGTGGACAAGGCTTCAAAGTGTTAAGCCAAGTGAAGGAAGCCACAAACCAAGGGGTGAACACTATCAGTGCAACATCCAGATTGGATACATTCTGAGAAACAAGGCAGTTTCCTCTCACCAGGGATGGAGGCAACAGAAAAGGCTGTGAATGAACTGATGATGAGTATATATTACAATGTAACTATAAACTCTATATTCAGCTGATGGGTGTATATTACAATGTAACTGTAAACTCTATATTCAGCTGATGAGTATATATTACAATGTAACTATAAACTCTATATTCTGCTGATAGATGTATATTACAATGTAACTGTAACTATTCAAAACAAATAGAAAACTGTACATAGACACAAGTGCATCTACTTGTTTATTTATTTATTTTGGATTTTTGAGACAAGGTTTCTCTGTTGTAGCCCTGTTTATCCTACAATTCACTCTGTAGACCAGGTTGGCCTTGAACTCACAGAGATTCACCTGCCTCTGCCTCCCGAGTGCTGGGATTAAAAGTGTGTGTCACCACTGCCTGGCATGTCTCCATTTTTTAAAGTGGCTTATTTTTATGTGTATAAATCTTTTGCCAGCATGAATATCTGTATATCATGTGTATGCAGTGTCCAAGGGGGTCAGAGAAGGCATCAGATCCCACAGAATTAGAGTGGAGATGTGGGTGCTGGAAATTGAACCCAGGTTCTCTGCAAGAGCAGCCAGTGCTCTTAACTGCTGAGCCATGTCTCCCATCTCAAGACTCAAGATTCTTAAAAAGTTAATTCCTCTGACTTACTGTATGGACTCAATGAAATACTGATCAAATCCCAGTCAATTAGTCTGTGGCATTAACAAACTAATTCTTAAGTTTACATAGAAAAGTGAAAGGCCCAGGCAAGCCATCACCACACAGCAGACAAGACGGTCATAAAGAGAGTACAGTGCCTGCAAAGCAATGGGAACATTGTCAAACAGTAGGAGAAACAGCCCATAAAGACCGGAAGATGCTACCAACTGGATGAAGGAGCAAGGACAGTTTCCTCAACAAACTGGCTAAAACAGCTGGAGGGGTCATAGATCTGAGATGAATACACAGCACTGTTTACCTTCCAAAAGAAAGATCAGGGAAGGGAGAAACTCTCACGATCCACAGATTAGAAATATTTTCCCTTTGAAATAGTCTAAAGAGAATACTGGGAAAAGCCACAGGCTGGAAGAAAATATTTCCAAAATCCAGATCTGATGACAGACTGTAGCTGATATACACTAACAGTAAACTCAACAGTAAGCAAATGACCAGAGGGTTCCTGTTCTCCCTTAGTCTCACGCAGCTTTTTGTGGGGAGGACAGCTCTCCACATACGCAGGAAATGCAGACACCACCTAGATATCCTTTCACTCAACTCTGACATTTTCCAGCTGGAGACAGTAAGTACCAAACCCACACAGTTAGGGCCCAGTCCCTCATGTCTGCTCCTACTTAAGATGCAAGCAAAAGCTGTAGGTGTTCTCCTTGTGTTTCTGATTGACTGGTCAGAAGTCAGGGGCTCCTAAGACTCCACTCTTTAGATCCAGTTCATTGGCTAGGAGGGCTCACAGAACTCAAGGAAACCGATTGCCATCAAAGACCTTCTAAAGGCTACAGATGAACAGCCAGATAGAAGGATACACAGGGTATGGGTGAGGGGTGGAAGCTTCCATGCCCTCTCTAAGTACACCTCCTTACAGAAAGCTTCATGAGTTTAGCAACCTGGATTCTCTCCAAACCTTGGCCTTTTGGATTTTAATGGAAGCTTCCTTGAACAGACAGGACCAATCTTGTGGTTCCTTCTTCTCTATCTTGTGTCAAATTGACAAAACACTCGTCAGCACAGGCATACTTTAAAGTCACAACGTGAACTTGCTGAGAAGGGCTGAACCCCACAGCCTAGCAGCCCCCCAACACTCCTCAAGAGAGTCCAGTGGTTTAGGGTTCTGTTCCAGGAAACAGGACAGAAACCAAATATACATTCTTACTGTATCACAGCATCACGAACAACACAATTCAGAAATCGGCAAAGTAGTTGGGACAAATGTACAAAGACTATATCCAGATGGCAAATCACCATTTGGAAGGTTGCACAAAAGCCTGACCCCAGTGACACACCACCTCCAAGAAGGCCACACCTCCTGATCTTCTTCAAAAAGTTCCACTACCCTGGGACCAAACATTCAAATATATCAGCCTCAGAGTTTTTTCTATTCCTGCACAAACATCATGACCAAGAAGCAAGTTGGGGGGCTGGAGAGATGGCTCAGTGGTTAAGAGCACCGACTACTCTTCCGAAGGTCCTGAGTTCAAATCCCAGCAACCACATGGTGGCTCACAACCATCCGTAATGAGATCTGACGCCCTCTTCTGGTGCATCTGAAGACAGCTACAGTGTACTTAGATATAAAAATAAAAAAATCTTTAAAAAAAAAAAAAAAAAAAAAGAAGCAAGTTGGGGAGGAAAGGGTTTATTCCGCTTACACTTCCACATTGCTGTTCATCACTGAAGAAGTCAGGACTGGAACTCAAGCAGGTCAGGGAGCAGGAACTGATGCAGAGGCCATGGAGGGATGTTGTTCACTGGCTTGCTTCCCCTGGCTTGCTCAGCCTGCTCTCTTATAGAACCCAAGACTACCAGCCCAGAGATGGCACCACCCCCCAAGGGGACCTCCCCCCTTGATCACTAATTGAGAAAATGCCTTACAGCTGGATCTCATGGAGGCATTTCCCCAACTGAAGCTCCTTTCTCTGTGATAACTCCAGCTGTGTCAAGTTGACACAAAACTAGTCAGTACAGCTGCATACCAGTTAGAATTGTTAAATGTTCTTTAACCAACAATGACAGACGATGAGTCAGCAGAGCAACACACTCTCATTCACAGATAAGACGGTGCAGCTACTGTAGCGTCTTCTCATAAAGCTAAACACAATCTTCTGAAAAAAATTCAACAGTCACATTCCTCAGTAATTATGTCTACACACAAACCTGCACAGAAATGCATAGTGAAAGCTTCTGCATGGTCAACAAAAACTGGATGCAACTAAAATATCCTTCACTAGCAGACTGTATAAACCAACTGTGGTACAGCTACACAATGGGGTATTACTTGGCAATACAAAGAACTGAGCTATTAAGTCATGAGAGACATGAAGGAATTTCATATGCCTATTGTTAAATAAAGAGCCCAATCTAAAAAGACTACACACCGTATGGTTCAAATTCTTTGACACTCTAAATGAGATGGATCAGCAATAAAATTATGTTATATATGACTTTCATCCCTGGAGCCCAGGGTGGGAGAAAATCAACTCCTGAAAACAGTCCTCTGACCACCACACATAAACTGCAGTATGTTCATGCTGACATTCACACACACACACACACACACACACACTAAATAAAGTAATGTAAAAACTAAATTGTCTGTGGGGTAGAGGGTACCTAGAAAAAATGTAGACCAAAAAAAGGCCAATTGTACACAAAAGGGCTTAAAGAAAGAGAAGGGTGCTGACCTAAGTAGTTCTAGGACTAAATGGAGCCCATGAGGCTGGAGGGAGTCTAAGCACTGGCTTCTAGTGGGTGGACATCTTCCCAAAGGGTGTGGGCTAATAATTCATATGCTTGCTAGGACTGAACAGTTAAGTACCTGCAAGGTAGACAGCAGGAGCCAGCTTTCTTACAGTTGGGGTGGTACTTTACTAACAAGCCTCAGGAAGAAGTTAGACTGGTCCCTACGTGATGTGTTAGAACTGGAAGCATCATAAGGATTCACGTGTAGCTTGAGAAATAGCTACAGATGGTTCTATATAGCAACTTTGATAGGTGTGTGCATGTGTGTGTGTGTGTGTGTGTGTTCCTATCTATATTTCTTGGCTCTGTCAAGTGAGTTATGCTCCCTTCCTTGAAAGCAGGGAAATTTATATACATCCAGCATGGCCACAGATAACTGCATGAATAACATGACAGTCTAGAGCTCAGGGCAAACGCTGGTGCGTCAGAAACAGGGATCAAGACTTCTGGTCTAGAATGGCCCCTGTGTGCCAGCAATGGTTCAGACACTAAAAATAAGCAAGGAGCCACCAGAAGTAGTCCACTGGTCAGAGACAGCATTTACATCCTCTAGTGGGTTTACTAGGACCACACTAGCACAGTTGGCTCAGTAAAGCCAAATACCTGCCCTTGGTAGAGATGATGCGTGGTATGGGGAGTAAAACACAGTTCACACTAAGCTCCACGCCTATTAGAAGTGGTGACTGTGTGCCGTCACACTTTGGAAACAGAACCTCTGGGCTGGCCCAGGACCCCTCCCTTACCACCACTCAGGTTCCAGGAGTGATTCCTCCAGCCAGGGTGCAAGGCCACAGATGAAGGAGAAAGTGAAGTGCCTAAGACCATGTGGGTCCTGCCATGGGTCTGGGGTGAATCATGACGCACAAGACAAAAGATGCAAAAAAAACGCTAGACTGTGAACTCTGGCTTCATCGCTCCGTGGGACTTTTGAGACAGTCTCTGATCCTGTTTCCTCATAACAGGCAGGACACCTTAAGGGAGACCTTAGGACATGTGCAGTTAGTAGGTGGGCAAGTGTCATGAGGGAGGGTCCCTGTTTGTGACAGTCTACAGTTCTTTTACCAACTAGTATTGCTATGTAGGCCAGGCTGACCTTAAACTTGCTATGTAGGTAAGTGTAGCCTTGAACCTGCGTCCTTCTGCCTCTGCTCCCCAAGTCATGGAATTCTTTTCAAATATCTACTCCAAAGCTAATGACATAAGACTTATCGTCTCTTGTTAAACCAAAGAAAACTTCAAAATATATGCTCTTTTCACCTAAACAAAAATTTCAGTGTTTTTCAAGAGCAGATTTTGGCAAAAGCTCTTTGGAGCCCTCAGTCATTCTCAGCTGGGTAAGTGGGTCCAGAGATCAACATTTGGGAACCACTGTGCTTCACATAGGTACTGGGTGTGTTGTCGCCCAGGAGGTGAGCGTCCCAGCTACTCCAGGGCGCCCCTAAGTTAGCGAATGCTGACAGCCCTGACAACGCAGCAACGTTTGTACCCATTGCCCGGGTCCATGCAAAGCCCTCCCTCCCACTGGGAGGCAGCAGTCGCAGCGACCTTGGCAGAGGTCAAGGACGGGAGGCACAGAGGTTTCAGGCTAGAGTGCCCATGCAGGCTCCAGAGACCACTCTGGCTACCGCCTTCGCCGCGCGGCGGGGACTGGGAACCTGAACTCACAGCCTGGGCAGCGCCGCCGCTCCACGAACCGCGTTCCGTAGCACGCACAACGCCATCTTCCCGACTTGGCCCGCCTACACCCCGCCCCCGCCCCGCCCAGCTGGATTCGGCCACGCCCGCCCTACCAGGCTTAGCCCGGCCCCCGCTTGCCACGGCCCAGCCCCGTCCAGCCGGATTCAGCCCCACCTTGCTTCTTCAGGCAAGGCCCCATGCACCGCCTCTCTTTCCAAAACCACGCCCGCCCCCGTTAGCCACTTCCCTCCTCTGGGAGCTCTGCGCGTAAGGCTTTGGTGACCCCAATGCTCGTCCCGTTTCAGAAACGAGTTAGGGAAACTTGGATTTTCTCTGGCAGAGCAGATTCAGATTTCCGAGGGGCTTTTTTTGCTGTTTTTACTATCAACGTGCCCCTAACACAGTCGGTGAGCCTGCGGTGGTGCACGAGCTGAAAGTGGTCAAAGCAAATGGGCTATACCTGAAAAGGTGCAGAGTGTAGTGCAGGCTTGGGACCCACACAGGCCCCTTCCCAATGCCTGCGGGTCTCCTAGAAGCCGAGAGAAGCTGCCATCGGTCGTCTTTCCTAATCCAGTGGTGCCCTACCTACTGTCTGGTCCTTTCTACTCTCCACCCTCCACCATTCCACTGTCTTCTACCTCTGCAGTTTTGTTTTTAGTGGTCACTCCGTTCCATTTGTTCTGAATTGACATTTAAAGACGTTGTCAGAAGTTGGATTTAAAAATAGTCCCCAGAAGCCCTACGTAGCCAGAGTGGCAGCACGGATGCCGAATATCTGCAAGACTGAGTTATCGCTTTGTTTGTGATACCAACAGGGCAGACTGTTCAAACCCTCTGTGAGGCCCCCCACACCCACCCGGACCTCTCCTGCCTGCTCCCAGTGAGGACCATTCCACTTTCCTGTCTCCTCTGCGGGTCCCAGTCTTTGTTCAGCCAAAATGGAGCCTGAGACAAAGAAGTATCAAAAACACCAATTCCATCTCTAATTTACACATCAATGTGATATCTTGTACTAAGCAGGCAAGCCTTGTCTCCAGATACTACATCATACCCTTTGTCCCGTTACACTTCTCTATGGCCATCCATCCAACAATAAAAACACAGGTCTGGGGCTGGTGAAATGGCTCAGCGGGTGCTCTTCCAAAGGTGCAGAGTTCAAATCCCAGCAACCACATGGTGGCTCAAACCATCCTTAAGGAGATCTGACTCCCTCTTCCGGAGTGTCTGAAGACAGCTACAGTGTACTTACATATAATAAATTAAAAACAAAACAAAACAAAAAAAAACACAGGTCTGGGGGTTTGAGGTTTTATTTATCAATAAATAAATCATAAAGCGTCAGTTACGTGCACAAAAGAGTATTGCAAGTTTTGCACCTGAGAGGGTCAGAGGGATTGGGGGGGGGGTGCAGGTTGGGAGGGTGAAAGGCTTCAGGGCAAAGTAGACCAGGCATAAAGCTGCAGGGATCTGAGAATCTCCTGGGCCCAGATGTAAGTGGTCCAAACGCCTTTTTAACAATATGCTTGGGAGTAGAATTTAGGGCCTCAGCCAGGCAGGCGGGAGCTCTACCACTGAGCTACACTTGGCCCAGGTTGCTGAAATCTTGGCATTGTCGTTCACAAATACATTTGTCCTAGATAGAAGTGAGTTATATTTTCACCACACGGCCTTGTGATTATCGTGAAAACTCAATTAACTTTCACTGCTTGTCTTAGAATATCTAGCTTTGTATTGGCTCTACACGGACACCTCCTAGGACTCGCCCGCTGAAAATATCTGATCAACCTCACTGTTTGCTGTAACATTTAAATAACTTTCCAGTGGGAAAGGGCAGACCCATTAGGAAAATGAAGCCCTTTATTCTCTAGTTAGGAACCCCAAAGGCTCTTTATCACAATCCATTCTTTCCTTCCTTTTGCTGTCTGGCCGGTTTTCTCACCAAAGTTGAGTCTCAAAGGCTGAGCGGGCCGGTGTCACTGGTTTCAAACTTCAGAATGGCGCACTTAGAAAGAAGCCTATTAGAAGTTCTGTGGAATGGTTTTTAAGCAGTGGCACAGATAGAACTTGGCTCTGAGATCATTGCTGCCTCCTGCTGCTAAGATACAAAACCCTCCCAGCCGCGCTCCCGGCCAGCGCTGCCTTTGATAAGGGTGATGGCTGCGTCTGGCTCCTTGGGGAGAAAGGAAGAGACGTCTCTCAGATTTAGGCCAAATGCAGAATAACTAATGGCCACATCGCGAGCCTGCCGGGCCTTAGCTCCCACTCTCTGAGTCGAGGAAGTTAGACTACATAACCTTTAAAATACCCTTCGGCTCTGGAAGGCCTGAAGTCTGATTTTCTGACTGCATGATTTTCCAACTCACGCTGCAGCATCCCCTATGATCAGAAGGCTGGTGCTGGCCCTTCTAGACCTTCTAGGCCATGGTCTCTGCTTTGTCTCCGTAGCTCTTCTAGTACTTATTTATCTATGTAATTTATTTTGCTTTTTTGAGACGTGGTCTCCTATTGACCAGGCCTCTTACTCACTAAGCAGTTGAAGCTGGACTTGAACTCCAGTGCTCCTTCCTGCACTTTCCCAAGTGTTGGGAGTACAGCCATGTTGGTTTCATGAAGTGCTGGGAATCGAACTTGGGTCTTTGTGCATACCAGACAAGCACCCTACCAACTGAGTTACTCCCCCAGCCTCAGTTTCTGGATTTTTCAAGTATGGTTGGATGAATACTGGCCTCCAAACTGCTTGCATCCTAACTGCTAGAACCTATTAGTGTGTCACTCAGCATATGTGATGAAGGAGCTTGAGGTGAGAAGATTATTCTGGGTCATATGGGAGGACCCAATGTCATCACAAGCATCCCTATAAGAAGGAAGCAAGAGAGTCACATCACAGTGCAGGTACGACTCAGAAGCACAACGGAGCCCAGGATGGAGCACAGTCAAGGCAATGGGACCCCTAGAAGCTGGGAAGGCAGCCAAAGGCTGCCCTACCACATCCCGAAGAACCACAAGAATACCTGAACTTACCCCATGAGAGCTATTTTGAACTTCTGGCCTCTAGAACTGCAAGATAATAACATCGTTACATTGTTTTAAGCCACTAAGTTTGCAGTAATGGATTGCAGAATCAAAGGGATCCTGAGGTGCCTAGTAAAAATGAAAACTTCTCAGAGTTCCTCTATCAAGGAATGGCTCTTAAAGACTGATTTTAAGGCATGTGGAGGGGCTGAGGATGAAGCACAGTGGGTAAAATATTTGCCTAGCATGCATGAGGTCCTGGGTTCCATGCTTAGAGCATGCCCAGTGCATAAAGTGGATATAGACACATGCCTGTAATCCTACCACTTAAGAGGTGAGGGCAGAAGGATCAAGAGGTCAAGATAGGGACTGGTGAGATGTTTCAGTGGTAAAGAGCACTGAGTGAGTGCTATTCCAGAGAGTTCAAGTCCCAGCAATCACATGGTGGCTCACAACTGTCTGTAATGGGAACTGATGCCCTCTTCTGGTGTATCTAAAGAGAGTAACAGTATATTCATATAAAATAAGTAGATCTTTAAAGAGAGGAAGGAGAAAGAGAGAGAGAGAGAGAGAGAGAGAGAGAGAGAGAGAGAGAAAGAGAGAGAGTCCAAGACAGGGCTGGAGAGATGGCTCAGCAGTTAAGAGCCCTTGCACATGATAGGAACTCAGCTCCCAGCACCTACATGGTGGCTAACAACCATCTGTAACTCCAATTTCAAAGGATCTAATGCTGTCTTCTGACTCTGTGGACACTAGGCATGCATGCATGGAGTGCACTTAAATAAAAACAGGTAAAACATGCACCTGAACATACAAAGTGAAAACAAATGGAAAGAATTTAAAAGAATGCAACATTATACTCAATCACATAGTGAGCTTGAGGCCAGCCTAGTTACATGAAACCCTGTCTCATAAAAAATGAATAAATAAGTACATTTACAAGGGGCTGGGTATTGTGGTACATATCTTTAATCTCAGCACTCTGGAGACAGAGGTAGGCTATCTCTGTGAGTTTGAGATCAGCCTGGGCTATTCAGTGACACCCTGTTTTGAGGTGGGGTATGGCCAGTGAGATGGTTCTTGCCTCAAAAGACTTAATTGCTAAGTTCAATTCCTGTGATCCACAGGGTATAAGGAGAGAATTACGCCCAAACATTGTTCTCTGACCTCCACAGGGCTGCTATAGTATGTGCTCCCCCAACACTCACACACACTAAGCATTGGAACATTCCCAACACCCAGCAACAAGTCTAAGAAATGCTTTGTCCTTTAGGATACATGAAAATAAAGCCAAGGCTCGGGCCTGCAAGTAGCACCAAGGCTGCCTCAGTTAGCTGGGTTGGCTTATTCCTGAGGCAGGGTCATTTGTACCATGTGGACAGGAGCGCAGAGAGTCAGCAAATGGGGATTAAGGAGAAGCTTGGACCAATTAGATCACATGAGGTCCCAAATCTCTCATTTATCAGGATAAATCCAAATTTGACTCCTATTGCTAAAAGAAAAAAAAAAAGCGAGGTACATATTTCTTACAAGCCAACCTGGGGGCATTATCATGCTGTCTATTATCAGCAATGAACAGATTTGACTCCTTTCCAAACAAGATTGGCAGGGCCTGCGGGGTCTGTCGGAGTCAGGCTAATCCTCCAATCATCTGCCTGCCCTACCACGGTAATAGAAAAGTGTTGGTAATAAGCAGGTTAACAATCTTCTTGTCTGGCGCATTAAAGATAATTCCACACGACCCAGAGGGTCTTACCCAACAGCCTCCATCATATGGCTCAGCATCACACGTCGCCGGGTGTCACTTCCACTGAGGCTACCAGCTATCAGTGGTGTAACTAAGTCACTGTGTCCCTGCTCCGATCAAAACACAGGCAGCACTTCGGGAGTTCTTATTACGGTTCGGGACAGAGAACTAACACAAAACTCGGCAGCCACAAACATGGAAAATGGTATGGCACACTGCACATGCCAAGGCATGCCTGGGGTCTTGGGCCAGTTAGTGAGCTCAGCTTCATGAAGGCCAACCTGAAGGGTCTCCTTCATTTCATCTTATTATCCAGATGGTTTAAATGTAATGCATACCTAAAGCTAAAAAAAAAAAAAATTAGCAAAAAAGGACAGAGAGAAAAGCCTTGCCATCTTTATCCCCATTTACACTGCTCCCCCTTCCCTGGCAGGTGAATTTCCTCAGAATTATTTTATTATTTCAGAGAAAACAAAACAAAAACACAAGCAAACAAAACAAAACAAACAAACAGACAAAAAACATATAGGGAGTTTGACTGAGTCCAGTGTCTTCACGTTAAGCTAATTACGGTTGTTATAGAGAAGAAACATTGTATTTACAGGGAATCTTAGAGTATCAGACTGAAAGAAACAGTGGAACAAGGGCTGGCAGTTAGAAACAGTGATCCTCACTTCCTAAGAGTGCTGGATGCTCATGAAGACGCATATTTTACAACCCTGAAAAGCTGGGTGCCAGCCTAGAGAGAAGGCAGAAAAGGCTGGCACACATTATTTGGTGCAAAACAGTGATTTTTGTATTCCTAATGGCATTTATTTATTCCTGCTCCCCCAATCTCTTACTGGCTGAGTTCTTCAGGGAGATACAATCCTTCCAGTGAGCTAATATAGGTCCCTACTCAAATTCCCAGTGTCCCTGAGGATTCAAGGGCCTTACCCTTTTCTAACACATGGGCCCAGCCCAGCAGGTACTAGCTGTGAACTAGGGAAGAGTGCCTCCTGCTCATCTATAATTCATTGATGAGTCCAGTATGCATTTCATACTGAGGATGGACATCATGATTTATTTCTTACAGTGAGGGCATGAGAAGGAGGTGGGAAGACCACACTTCATGGAAAATACTTTAAGTTTGAGAAGGGAGCACAACAGTGTAAATATACTCTGTGTGTGTGTGTGTGTGTGTGTGTGTGTGTGTGTGTAACCCAGAGTTTTCTGCACAGTAAATAAGTCCACTACTGAGCCCTAACTCTTGCCCTATGTGAATGTAAACAATGTTTCAGAACTGGCCTTTTGACAATTCAGTTGGGGCTTGGGCTCCGTGGAAGAGTGCTTCCCTAGCATGCATAGAGCCCTGGGTTCAATCTTCAGCACAGCACAAACAGAACGTAGTGGTCTAAGCCTGCAATCTAAGCACTCAGGAGATCAGGGTAGAGGAATAAATTCAGGGTCATCCTCAGCTACATACAGAGTTCGGTGCTTAGCCTACATAAGACTATTTCAACAAGGGGGGGGGATTAGTGGTATGGTCATGTAACCCTAACCCTGATTTTTATTTCACTCTCCTTTTTAATATAAAACACAAAATATAGCTCTGGGTGTGGTGGTGCAAGCCTTTATCCCCAGCACTTGGGAGGCAGAAGCAGACAGATCCCTGGATTCAAGGCCAGCCTGGTCTACATAGTGAGTCCCAGGGGAAGCCAGGGCTACACAGAGAAACTCTATCTTTATCTATCTATCTATCTATCTATCTATGTATCTATCTATCATCTATCTATCTATGTATCTATCATCTATCTATCTATCACCTATCTATCTAAAGTATGATCTTTCTTATTAACAATGTATCTTGGGGAGGCTTTTACAAAACAAAACAAAAATACCTTAACAAAAAGCAACTTTGGAGAGAAATGGTTCCTCTTAACCCACAATTCCATGTTACAGTTCATTACTGCAGGGAAGTCAAGGCCAGAACTTGAAGCAGCTCATCACCCAGAACCCCAGCAGAGAGAACATGCGTGCATGCTTACTGCTCAGCTTGCTTTGTATACTCATACAGTTCAGGACCCAAACCCAGGCAATGCTGCCACCATGGTGGTCTTGGCCTTCTCACATCAGTTAACACAATCAAGACCAACCTTCCACAGATGTGACCACAGGACCACAGGCCAAGCTGATCTGGACAATTCCTCACTGAGACTCTTCATGATTCTAGATGTTGTCAAGCTGAAAACTAATACCAACCACCAGAGGCTAGAGGACGGCTGGGCAGTGAAGAGCACACACCACTCATTCAGAGATCAGTCCCCAGTGCCCACTGGGGTCAGCTGGCTCCCAACTGCCTATAACTCCAGCTCCAGGGGTTCAAAGCTCTTTTTTGGCTTTTGCGGGCATGTACACACATGTGGAATACATTGGCACAAACACATAAAAAAATAAATCCTTTATAAAAAAAAAAATAAAGAATGCTAACCACCACACATGTGTTCTAAGCACTTTGCAAAATCCTAGCACACATAAGGATATTCAGATTTTTGTGCAAAAGAAAAAAAAATATGCACATAAAAATACTAAATGCAAATCCAGAGAAAGTGCCCACGTGAACTAAGAAAATGATTTCAGGCTTCAGAGAAGCTGCATCCTTATCTGGTACATTCCCCCCTCCCCCACCCCCGGTTAGGTTTTATGTAGCGGTGGGTAGCCTGGAATTCTCTACGTAGACTAGGCTAGCCTCAAACTCACAGAGACTGGGCTGCCTCTGCCACTTGAGTGCTAGGATAAAAGGTGTCCACCACCACTCCTGGTTCTAATTCAAACATTTATACACTGGTAAACATGGAAAAGTATTTCCACACCATCCATTTTTAAAAATAAGATTACATCTGGGAAGCTTGCCTATTTCATGCAGTCCTTAAAGTTTGCAAAATCTAGTTTTTGCTTCTTTCTCTTCTTCTCCATCTTCTTTTTAAAAAGCTTTGAACTTATTGACCTCAGTATTTTTGCTACATCCATTGCTGGATCAAATCCTTATACTTTTCAAAAGCATTCCTTTAACCTGAGGTCAAAACCAATGTGAAATATGAAGAAGTTATAAAAAGACTGAAATCTAGAACAGTCATAACCCTGATGTACTTTATCCAAATTTTTACAACTTTGAAGTGCTCTGGCTGTAGAAAGAAGGCAGGGTTTTATGTTCCAGTCAGAGGAACCAAGCACAAGAAAGAATGAAGCGATATCATTTCTCAATTTCATAGCCAGCTTCTCAATCCAAAAACATGAAATAAAATAAAAAGGAAGAAAGGAAAAAGAAAAGAAAGGTGAGGGAGAGCAGACAAGCAGAGCCAACAAAAATAAATGGTTTCCATTTGGTTTGCTTAGAAAACAATTCCTTAAGATCTTTTTTTTCCCCAAGTGGGGGGGAAAAAACAATTTCTCAGTTTTCTTTCTAGAAGAGAAATTTATACAACCAACTGCCAAGTGAACCCAGACAATCCCTGCAGTTGGGGCTGTGAGGGCCACAATAAGTAGCTCACTGCTGGCATAATTTACTGACGGGCACTGTCTGCTCGTGTCTAACGTCTGTAAGACTCTCAAGGGGACAGGGCTGGAGAGATGGCTCAGTGGTTAAGAGCACTGGCTGCACTTCCAGAAGACCCAGGTTCCTAGCACCCACATGGCAGTTCATAACTGTCTAATTCCAGGGGATCTGACACCCACATACACACAGGCAAAACACCAATGCATGCAAAATAAATAAAAAGTTAAAAAAAAAAAGATTCCCAACTGTGCCCCTCCTGAATGAGCAGAGAGAGAGTTCCAGTCGAGTGGATGGAGAGAATTGGATCCTGGAAGATTGATATCCAAGCCTAGAGACTTGTCTGGGGGTGAGAGAGCGAGTGGATTACCATAGCCACCATTTGTCAGAAGGCCAGTGTGGTGGCAAAGGGTATCTCTTTGCCACTGGCTTTGAGCCAGGACTGTGTGCTATTTCCAACTGTAGACCTGGAGAATCCTTGCATGCTTCAGTTTGTAAAGCATGTCTCATCAAAACCCACAACGTCCCAGGAGGAAGAGGGGCCCACAGAGAAGCGTTTCCACCCAGAACTGCAGTAAAGCAAAACTGTGCCAGCCACTTCCACTGCACCAGCAAGGTCACAGTAGCAAAAGTTAACCGGATACGATGGAGTCCTACAGAACAGGAGAGCTGCTACAGCGCTCCGAGCCTGTGTTTACCCCGCAAGCGCTGCTGAAAGGGTTGCCCTTCTGGGTCTGGTGGAGAGGGACATCTGCAGTGTCTACTCTGAAACAGCTTGTTTCTCTTGGGAAGTGCCTCTCTGCCCGTTTCTAGAGCCACTCCCATGACCTGCCTTGCTGCCATGATGGACCCAGGCATGTGTTTGTGATCCAACTGTGGAGTTCACATCGTGGGGTGGAGCTGAGCGCTTGGTGAGCTTCTCCCACATCAAGAACATTAAAGACACCTGTAAGTCTGACAGCATTTCCATCTATACTGTTCTGACGGGGGAAGTTTGTTCAAGAATAAAGTCAACAAAAGAAAGAAAAAGAAAAAAAAAAGCGAAGATAAGAGATAGAGTTAGAGAGAAAGGAAAAAGAAAAAGCCAGTTGAACGCTAGCGTCTCTCTGGTTCCTGGCTGTGGGTGCCATGTAATAAATAGCGCCTCCTGCCCTGCTACCACAACTGACTGTACCATAAAACTGTGAGCCACATTGCACCCCACCCCACCCCCCTTCGCCTCACCCCTGTGAGGCACCCCGCCCACCTAAGTTGCTTTTGTCAAGTATTTTGTCTACAGTAATGAGAAAAGCAACTAATGCCTTGGTCCTGCTTCACATGTGGCTGTGACCAGGGGGAAGGGAAGAGCAGCCAGCACTAAGAGCATCAATTGCATGATGTTCCACTATGCAGAAAAAACGAGTGAAAGAGACACATCCGTGTCTGAGTTACAAAGCATCACAAGATCGAGCATGTGGTGGGTGACCACTAACCATCAGGTACTGTGGTCCTCCATTTGACCGTCACTTAGCTTTCCATAGGGCTAGGAGGCATCTTCTGCTCTACTCAAAAGCAGAAAGACTCTGTGGTCCCTCTCTGTGGCCTCTTCGATCATGAGCTGCGCAGGAACGGAGTAATTGGCAGCTCAGAACTAGTAGAAAACACCAAAATCTGGCACTCAGATTCCTTGTAGCAACCAGTTTAAGAAGTCATCTTCAGCACTGGGTGGAAGCAGAAATAGTCAAGGCAGAGACAGCAAAGCTCTGTCACATGTGCTGACATTCCCAGAGCCAGCAGCAGAGGCCACTTGGCAGTGGAGTTCCCACTTGGCAGTGGAGTTCCCGCTTGTCATGAGGATCACCGTCGTCCTGCCCAGTGTGAACATTCGACAGAGAGCTGCCTCAGTAGAGACTGGTTCATTGTGACCCTTGACCTCTGCATGCCCCGCCTTTCTCGAAGACTTCCTCCACTTGCTTGGAGATCTCAGCCAGCATGCTGTTTGGTCAGCCTTGTCTGGCCACCATCACTGTCTTCTTTGACTAAAAGGGACTTAAACATGTTCTCCTCCCTCAATCAGTAACTCAGATGGAACTCTCAAACTATAGGCCATCTCCTTCCGGGATGTGGGAGCAAGATGAGGTGTACAGGAAGCTCCCATCTGCCAGTACAGCTTGCCTCCAACAGCTTCTCTTTTCCACAGTATCTACTTCATAATTTTTAGGTGAAAAAAAAATCATAAGCCACTCTTTATGTCTAGAAAATCCAAACCTAGGAAACTGGGTAAAATTTGAATGACCATTGCAATATTTTGAGGGTCAGAGGTAATCGTGATTATAAAGTAACATCTCCCAACTCTCTTTCAGCCTTTAGTCATTTGCTAACAGAATTTCACATGTATTTATTCAGAGATAACTATAGCAACCAAAGGTCAAATATTTGAATGTAAATGCAAGTCAGGAAGGATTAAAGGATTGCCAACATCTCAGGGCTTTGAAACCGGCTGCATCTTCCAGGATAAGGGAGCCACTCTTAGGCACAGCATGAGAGTCTGGTCTTCCCTCAGGGGAGCCTCTACCCTGTGCCACCTTTGAGTCAGGTGTCAGGAGGTGCCAAGCCTCCTGGGACTTGACTGGGAGGCATGGGACATGTATCTGGAGCTTGGTGCCTGCAGGAGTACCCTGAGGCATTTGGGCACATTGCTGCACATTGGGCACATTGCTGCAAACCAGCACTCCAAAACCATCATATTAGCCACAACCTTGAGTCCAGATGAAGGGAAGAGGTGGATCTTAGTAGGGCAAGCACCCTGCACCCACCGACGGGAAGTGTGCCACCCTCCTGCCCCTACCCAGATTGGCTGCTGTTATAAAGCTAGCACTTGGTACTACTCTGACAAACACGGAGAGGGCTAAGGATTCTCACCGACTGAGGCCGAAGTAAACCGTGTCATGGTTCCTTTAATGAAGCCACAAGGAGCTTGTGGGGTCGGGGAGCCAGCCTGCAGATGCAGCAGGGAGGCTCTGCCAGGGCACATCACGGCCAGGCAGCAGGTTGCTTTAACATTGTCTCTCAGAAGTTATTAGTAAGGACGACACTGCGGGGTAAGAGATGATCCGTCTATTAGCTAGGCTCCAGCAACGCTTTGATTGGGGCCTTTGTCATCTGAATTGATCCTGGGGAGATGAGATATGGAACAATCATTTCTTAGACAAATTTCTCAACACACTCATTTCTTTCTCCCATCAGGTCCCAAGAGGTGGCCTCTATCACTTTTCTTGTTTATTTAATCCCAGAGGTACCATTTAATGAGAGCCATGCCTTGTCTGCACAATAAAAACTTCATTTCCATGGTTGCTCTTAAAATATGCCCACAAGGGACTGAAGAGATGGCTCAGTGATTAAGAGCACTGGCTGCACTTCCAAAGAACCCCGGGTTCAATTCCTTGCACCCTTGTCTGTAGCTCCAGTTCCAGGGGGTCCAACACCCTCACACAGACATGCACGCAGGCAAAACACCAATGCACAAAAAATAATTATTTGTAAAAATAATTATTTTTTTCTCCTTAAAAGAAAACATGGACACCAAGTATGAAAATGAATATTATTAATATATAATAGAAACTATCCAGCTAAGAGGTGTCAAGAACCAGGGCGAAAGAAGGTGACTCAGGGTCTGGACCAACATGGGAGAGCATGTGAAGAGCAGCATCCGCAGGAGATAGCAGTGCCATGTGCAACAACTATCTCCTCCAAGGGGAAAATGAATTTAAATAACTGAAAATTAGATATCCAGAATCTAAGCTATTAAAACACCTTTTCTTAAACTTTTGCAAGAAAAAGAGAGGAGCCCTCCCCCACCCCCAGTGTTCCTTCAAGGAGGAACTGAGCGTATGTGGGTGTCACCCCCTTCTCACACGCCACATATTTGACAGAAGTGTGTCAAGGAGGGCCATCTGTTTTGTCTGAATAAGAAGTGACCTAGCATTGTGATTTCAATTAGCTTCTTTGTAGCTTTCTGTCCTGCTGGCTCCATCACAGGTAGCAGCAGTTCAAACTCACTGTAGAGGGGAGCTAGCCAAACTCCGCCATTGCTGGCTTGTCTTTAACAACCGTCGATGAACATAGAGCAGCACATGGACAAGGCGTACTGCTGGCTGCACATTAAAATTCTATAGAATCAAAACGGCCTGTTCTGGAAACTGAGAGCTAAAAACTATAGTGATGGTGCCCCTTTCAGCCAACTGAACTATTTAAAGTCAATATACTTATCACTTAAATCCCAATTTCAATTCAAAGAATGTATGCCTATTATGGAAAACATATGCAAAGTTTTGCAGTAGCCATCTTGAGTCAATCATACGACATGACCGCTGGAGGAGGCACCATGTCTTCTGTTGTTTCTCGGCACACAGACAGACAGACAGACAGACAAGCCCAGCACAGTAGGATGTGGAGTTTACCATCAGATTCTACAGCCTTGCTGACATTAGTGTCATCCAAAGCAGACACATTCATGCTTGTACAAATGCCACGCCTGTCCCGGCCACTATATAACCCGACTCTGACCCAAGTCACACACTCACTGGCTTTATTGTCACCTTAATGTGTCTGTAAGTCCGAAGTCAATGAAAGCCATGATCTATGGTCTGTTAAGTTTATCATGATCAATTCACACAGCCAACACTAGTTTTTGCTAAAAGTAGCCAGCGGAGATAATAAGACATTTTTTAAAAAGTCCTGCTTGTCTCTTTATAATAACAAAGTAATTCATTATTGAGAAAAATCAAATACTTTAAGAACAAAAAGGAGAACAAAGAATCAGATACAAGTCTCTGAACTTAAAAAACCAAACCAAACCAAACCAAACCAAACCAAACAAAAAAAGAAGTCTCTGAACTTAGAGCTTATGTGAGCGGGTAGAAGGGCGCCAGCAGACCCCCACGAGCTAAGGAAACAGTGATTTTTGTTTTGTTTTGTTTAAGGCAACTCACACTATCAAACTTTAGCTCCAGAGGCTCCTATGCCCTCTTCTGACCTCCATGAGCACCGGGCACACCCATACACATAAAAGTAAAACGAAATGATAAAGAACTGCCTTGATGCAGCAGAAAGTGGACAAAAACACTTGCTGGTGAGCCTAGCAACCCGAGACTGATCCCTAAGACTCATGTGGTTCTGAAACCACGTCCCAAAAGCTGTCCACTGACCGCCCCCACTTGGGGTTTGATGTGCACACACCCAGCATATATAGGTGCACATATAAGGTAAAGAATAAAATGTAATTTTAAAAAGTTTAAAGATTTATTTATTATGTACCTTATATATACGAATGTTCTGTTCCCATGTACACTTGCACACCAGAAGAAGACATCAGATCCCATGGGATTACAGTAATAGATGGTTGTGAGCCACCATATGGGTACTGGGAATTGAACGCAGGACCTCTGAAATAGAAGCCTGTGCTCTTAACTGCTGAGCCATCAATGAGCACCTGTAATTTAAATTTTTTTTACTAAAAAAAAAAAAAAAAAAAAAAAAAAAGACCTGTTTTGTCTTGTTTTGTTTTGTTGTTTTATTTGTGCTGGAGATCAAACCCAGAGCATAATGCATGCACACTGGATAGATGGTCAACCACTAAGCTGCACCCCTGCAGGAAAAACTCTTGGCTTTCAGTGAACAGGAAAAAAAAAAAAAATGAGCGCTGTCGACACAATGAACTCTTTGCTTTGTGCATTTATGTGGTAGGACAGTTTGTACTTAATTAACATGTAACTTTGCATTATTTAGAAAATGTTTTTCAAATGTATACTTTTTTCCTCCTGTAATCCAAACAGGTGGTAACCATAATCTGAATTTTGCTTTTAAAAATATATGTATCTACCTTTATTTTATGTGTATCAGAGTTTTGTCTATATGTGTATATGTGTACTGTGTGCATGTGTGTATGTGCAATGGGGCATTGGATCCCCTGGAACTAGAGTTACAGATGGTTGTAAGCACCAGTAAGGCCCTTATGAGACCTTGGAAAGTTGATTTTCCTTTAGGATCTATAACGCTTTAAGGTTGCTATTATTTGTTTTGTCATTTTTTATACACTGTAAGACACTGACAGCCTGCCACAGATGGGCAACCTTCAAGCCATGCAACTGCCCTGGGTGGCACCTACTGCGACCCTTGCAGGTATAACCATCTGTGCTCACCTCCCTTGAAACTGTCCCATTGCACACTCTGGGGTCTCCCTTTCAATTAGAGCACTTGTGTTGCAGGAGACCTAAAATGCCAAGAGTTGAACCATGGCGTTAAATCCACTCTACTTACTGGTATTGTTTAAATTATTAGCCTGAAGCGCTGCCATGGCAACCAACAAGGGAAAATCTGAGAACCCTGTCCTGAAGACCTTACGCCCAATTTTGTGGGTGCTGCTGGTGGGAGGGGAATATCTAACATAATTTCACTGGAAAAGATCTTTACAATGAAGGTTTATAAGAACATTGCCAAACCAATAGCCAAGGTTCATTATTTTTAAAAAATGCTATAGCAGGGTATGGTGCACACCTTTAGTTGCAGCATTCAGGAAGTAAGGGCACACAGATCTCTGTGAGTCTGAGGTCAGCACGGCCAGAACTGCACAGAGACACCCTGTATTAAAAAAAAAAAGACAAGCAACCAAGCAAGCAAGAAGAACGCAAGAAACCAAAAGGTTGTTGAGCTGGCACAGTAGGCTGAGGGTGTCCAGCACCCAGCCTAACCTGTACGCTCCCACGTCACACCTGCCCAGGATCCACAAATGAAACACACACACACACAATTAGCTTATTTTTAAAGTACCTTGGCTACCTCAAAGGCTGGGCACTCCTAAACCTTCCTCTACTACCCCAGGCCCAATTAGGGAAGTGCCAATGGCCACTTACCCGAAATCTCACATGGCCGATTGATTGGCTTTATCTCCTGCTGATCCTGTGTCCCATTCTTCTTCCCAGAGTCATGTTGCTTCTGCCATTCCTCTCTGTGTTCTCAACCTCAAAACTCTAAGGGTCCCACCCCATGCCCAGCCACTGGCCATTGGTATCTTTGTTGGTCAATCAAAAGCCAACTGGGGACAAAGACCTTTAGCATTTGGACACATAGATTCCCAATTGAATCAAAGCATTAGAACCAATGTCCAACACTGACCACCTGAGTTCAACCTGTGCAACAACTGTCCCCTTTCCTTGTCCCACGTACGACCCTCCCCATGAATCAATACAAGAGTAAAGTCCCCGAGTCATTTATGTGTGCCTGTGGATAGCATGCCTGTGTGTGCCAAAGGCCAGACACCAGGTATCCTCTGTTCTCTACTTTTTTTTTTTAAATATTTTTATGGGTATGATGTTTTGACAGCATATATGTGTGAACATTACTGGTATCTGCAGAGTTCAGAAGAGGGCATTAGAGCCCCTGGAACTAGAGTTAGAGATGGTTGTGAGCCACCATGTGGGTGCTGGGAACTGGACCCAGGTCCTCTGCAAGAGCAGAAAAAGCTCTTAACCGCTGGGCCATCTTCCTTCCTAGCACCTCTACTTTATTTTTTGAGAGAAGGTTACTTCCTGAATCTGGAGGTCACCAACTGGCTAGCCTGGCCAAAGTGCAAAGGCCCCTGGGATTCCGTCTTTGTTCTGTTCTCCCAGCATTAGGAGGACAGGCAAGCACAGCCAGTCAGCTTACATGCATGCCAGGGATCCAAACCCAGGCCCTCGTGTGTGCACAGCAAGCACCTTACCCTTGAGCCACCTGTCCCCCCTGTCTCATGTTGGTTTTTTCCAGTTCCTGATGAGTTTTGGTTGTGTCAGAAGCAGGACAGCAACAAGAAAAACAATGACACTTTTCCCCAAGCACCACAAGACAGCAACAATAACACAAAACAGCACAAAACAAAAAAACCAATAACAATCTGGCCATGGAATCCAATCCAGCGCAGAAGTCCTTGATTGACTCTCCAGGGGTCCACCCAATACATGATTGCTGCTCTGATGTCTGGTCCAATACCAGGCTGCTTTGTTCAGAGTGACAGTTTGGCCAGAGGCCCCACCTTCCATCCAAAACGAGCTTCTTCAGGCCCTGGTCACTGTGTCCCACTGTGGAGAGATCCAAGGGGGAGTCTGCTATGACATCTACCTCAAGGAACAGTTTTAACTTGAGTGCTGAAAGGATGCTGGCAAAAACAAACAAACAGACCCACAGAGAGGGCTGGTGAGATGGCCCAACAGGTGAAGATGCTTGCTGCCAAGCCTAGTGAACTGAATGATCTGGGGCCTGACAACCACCTCCAACTGCAGTTCAATCCTCAGGTCCATGGCTGGCAGGAGAACCAACTCCCAAAGGTTATCCTCTGACCTCCTTACTAGTGTTGTGGCCACAGAATAAATACAAGCACACAAGCGGAGGAAATGGGTACATTATTCCTCTAGATGTAGCATTATAAAAAGGAAGTGTATTATGATAAACTGAATAGAGGCTTTCCCAACTGTCTACACAGAAGCCTTAAAACCCAGTATGCCCTACTGTGAGGATATTTTGAGACAGGGCTGGTAAGGAGATAACTAAGATCAAATCACTTCACACAGCTCCTCACCCAGTTGGAGTCTTTATAACAAGGGATTTGGACTGGCATGACCAGGGATACACATTAATAGAAAAGACAATGTGGCCACCAGGGGTTAGAGTGAAGCTTGGCAGGAAAAGCACCTGCCTGACATGCTGGAGGTCCTAGGTTTGATTCCTAAGCACTGGAAATAAAGTATTGATCACCACCAAGACAGGCCTAGAGAACCAAGCCATCTACAGACATGAATCTTGCCTGATCTTGAGAAAACCCAACCTATTGATTGTGAACTGTTAGCTCCCAGTGCCAAGAAAGAAATCTGTTATTTGAGGCCATTTCCTGTTACTTAACACCTAGTTTGTGGTATTCTACTATGGCAGCTCTATCCAATAATATATTTGAACGAAACAGATCCATTAAAACCATTGCTAGCTTGTTTTTAGATCTGAGAACAAGACTTGGAGAGAGGCATCGGAAACTAAACCACACACAACACACACACCAAACTCTCTGCTGAGTTCTACCCCAGCCTTCATTTTTAAGCTTTAATTTGGGGCCAGAGTTTCACTAAGTTGCTCAGGCTGACTTGAACTTCAGAAGTCCAGGAAGGTCTTTCCATCCTCTTGTCTCAGCCTCCCAAGTAGCTGGGATCAGGCCTTCAGCACTGTGTGCCCTGGGCAACATAAGATTCACGGCACACAGAACTCTGAAACAGATGTGTGTAAAATGCTTTGAGGTTCTTTTCTGGTCATTATAATCAATACCCTAATGCCTTACAATAAATGGTGTAGCAGGATTGAAGCTGAACAGTGGTATAGGTCCATAAATACTTCTGTGTGTCTTACAGTGTTTACACTCAGTCTGTGTTTGTTACACTATTGTGAAGGCTTTTTCTAAATTCCTAAATCAAAGAACTCATGAGCACATATAGTGCGGTGTGGCTGGGGTGCCACGGAGGTCAGCCGCGGCACAGGGTGCACACACCTGAGGCCTGTTCTGTAACAGATGTGACATGAGGAACAGGTGATGAGCCAGCTGGCTGCACATGTCCTAGGAGGTGCCACACAGGTCCCAGTGGTAGAGGTTGCTAAGACGAGACCCAAGTTTAGGTTCGAGGCACAGACCTCATTGACTACCTGGAGAGGTGTCCTGGCGCCCTGAAGTTCCAGCTCCCGGGAAGTAGCTGAGGGGATCCCTCTGCAGATGGAGAAGCTAGGATGAGGCAGGTCTGAGGGATGAAGTCCACCTGTGTACAAACAGCTTGAGAGCTATGAGGCCCATTCAGGCTGTCCAACAAGCCGGTGGCTGCAGCTGGAGATGAATGAAATGGTTATGGGGTGAAACTGGGCAGGTCAAGCAGAACAGACACAGAGCAGAACATCAACACTCACCAGGTACTGTCTCCAAAACACCACAGTCATCAGGACATGAGTGGGGCTAGGCCATGTCTGCAGCATCTCTCTGGGATTCTGGGCAGCGTGTGCACGGGCCGAGAAGGACTCCTAGCTGGGATTCAGGGGGCACTGGAGACTTTGGCAGCACTCCCAGCAGAATACTAAGGATATAACAAGATGAGATTGCAGAGGGAAGGAGGACAAAAAGAGAAAGGATGGGTCAGAGTGCTTTGTGTTGTTTTTCAAGCCAAGCAGAAAAGTAGGTATACTGGCTATTCCTGGTTGTCAACTTGATTATATCTGGAATGAACTACAATCCAGAATTGGAGGGCTCACCTGTGATCCAGATCTTGAGGCTGGAAGACACGTTTCTGACCTGGATCTTGGCATGGAGATCTTGAGGCATCATGACTCTGAAAAGCTTAAGCCCAGGGAAGGCAGTGCACGCCTTTAGTCCCAGGAGGCTGAGGCAAGGAGATCGCTTGTTTGTCAGCCTAGGACAAAACAAGTCCCAGATCCAGGCGTGGTGGCACTCACCTTTAATCTGGGTCACACCTCCTGCTGGAGACCTCCATGAGGACATTAGAAGAAGGAAGGTTTGCTCTTTGCTTGCATTTACCTGCCAGCACATCTATTGGAATCCACTTCTACAGAAGACCAGCTGAAACAACTAGCCTCATGGAACTGACCAAGTACTAGATCCTTGAACTTCCCATTCACAGCTGACCATTGTTGGGGTAGTTGGACTACAGAAGGTAAGTCATCACAAAAAATTCCCAGCCGGGTGTGGTGATGCACGACTTTAATCCCAGTACTTGGGAGGCAGGGGCAGGCGGATTTCTGAGTTCAAGGCCAGCCTGGTCTACAGAGTGAGTTCCAGGACAGCCGGGGGCCACACAGAGAAACCCTGAAAAAAACCAAAAATAAATAAATAAATAAATAAATAAAAATTCCCTTAATACAGAGACATTCCATAAGTTCTGTAGCTCTAGAGAACCCTGACTAATACAGTAGGCATATTTTAAAACAGCAAGGAAAAGTATTGAAGACTGAGAAGGAAACAATGAGGGACAAGGAAGTCTCTCAGAGACAGCAGACAGCCTGAAAGGTTGGCAAACTTCACCAAATGCTGGGCATGAAGATGAACTGCAAGATTCACAGCAGTGCTCAGGACAGCCACACAACATGGCTACATTAGAGAAGACCTAGGGAGAAAAAAAGCAATGAAGGAATGCATCAAGCATACCAGCAGGAACATCCCCCACTCAGCTGTCCCCAGGTCCTTACAAATGTGTGGTTCCTTCACAAAAGCTTTTAGACAGGATTAACTCAGGGGCTCCCATCACCCAGAAAGGGTCTACAAGTACTGTGGGTTCACCAGCACGGTCACCAGCATTGGGACCTCAGGGGGAGATCTCCAGCTCACCCCTGCAGTCCGCTTTCCCCACTGCCCTTCTCTCTTCACAAAGATCTCTCCGTGGCTTTGGGACGGTAGAGAGGACTATGATGCAACCTCATATTCTGGCCTTGAACTCACAGGAATCCTTTTGTTTCAACTCCCCAAGGGCTGGGACAAGCATGATCGACCATGCCTGCCCTTCTTCCCCACCCCCAAGTTATTTTATGTACATTGGTGTTTTGACTGCATGTATGTCTGTGTGAGGGTGTTAGATCCCCTGGAACTGGAGTTACAGATAGTGGTTGCTGGGAATTGAACCTGGGTCCCCTGGAAGAGCAGCCAGTGCTCTTTACCATGGAGCCAGTTCTCCAGCACCACCAACCATCTAACTTTTTAAAAGGTTTGTATTTATCTGTTTATGCACCTGAGTGCAGGTGTCTGCAGAGGCCAGAGGAAGGATCCACAACAGGAGGTTGTGAGCCATCTCTTGTCCTTCAAATTTTCTTGTCATACTTTTACGAGTTAAACATTCCTAATCTGAAAACCTAAAATCCAAATTGTGTGTGTGTGTATGCTAGGAACCTAAACAAGGGCCCCAGTGCATGTTGGACAAGCACTCCACCATTAAGCTCCCCGAAACCCCCAACTCAGAATTTCAAACTTTTACAACACTTATATAGTTTTGGATTTGAGGCTTTGAGGTTAAGGAGTCTCAACTGGATAAAGGTGATGCAAGCATTCTTAAATCTGAAACATTCTGATCCCAAGCACTCTAGGCAGAGGATACTAGAACTATATATTTCATTTCTCTCCTCGAGTGTGTGTGTGGAACATGGCTGGTTTACAAAGAACAAAGGCAGACCAAAACAGCTAGTCAACTGTTGAATCCTGATTGTTCGCTGTAGCAAAACTGAAGCAAACTCTGCACCAATAACATCAACCTGGCTTCTGAAAGGAGAGCTTGCAGATCAAAACAGGTTTGGTCAATCGGCCTATTCAAAGGTACCAGTTACAGTGCAAAGAGGGCAGTACTGAGAACTTCTAAATACACTAAAGCTTCACTGAGCCTCAAAACCAACAGGCTGCTTGGTTGTGAGACAGGATTTCAATATACATCTTGTACATTAGTAACCCTGACCAGCCTGTCTCCAGTGTTTTGTGCCTCACCTTCCCAGGCTGGGAGTCAAATGTGCCCTGGGCCAACTGTTGTGGAAAAATCTCTTCATTAAAGCCTGGTAACGTGAGGTAATCTTAGCTCAGTTTAAAGCAAGTGTCCGATCTTTTTTCGTAAGCAGGTGAAAGTGAAGCCCTCAATAAAAGGTGTTTTGATGAAGATCTGTCTGAAACCACTGTCACCTGTCAGCTTTCCACATGAACTGGTTCAAACTTGACAGATGTAAGAAAGTCATTAGTGAGCTCCTAGTCTAGGACAAGAATTACTGTGAAACCCACTGCAGTCATGAGGTAACAAACGCTAATGTGCAGATCGGAGAGCCTGACCCATTCTGTGTGCAAGGACAGGGTGAGTCTGTAATCCAGGGGGCCTCCAATTCACTGTGTAGCCAAGAGGGACAAACCTCATCCTTACGCCTCAAAACTTCCAAATTAGAGGTATTACAAAGGTATGCTCCTATATCCTGCTGACTTAGAAAGTTACTATACTTTGGAAAGGAAGTCTACAATGTAAGTTTTAATAGTAACAATATAAGGCCTGTATTTAAGTTCTAAATGTGTCATTTACCTGATCAGACAGGCATGACTACAATTTTTATCATTCCTTCAGAGTGAAAATTCAGACTTGACAAAGCCCAAAAGTTTCACTTAAGTGGAAACAGGAAGTGTGTATCCACAGTATTCAATATTATCTGATAAAATAGTATAGTGACCAACACATTTGTATTCACAGAGTTTTCTTCAATATGCAGGGAATGATACAATGAAGACATTTTTACAATATTTATTAAGATAACAAATTTATAAATTCAAAGACTCAGAGGCACATAGTTTAAAAGGCCAATACACCATGGGAATAATGAAGTCAACACAGAAAAGTAAGAAGATATGAACAATTATAACCAATGTAAGATTTTTAAAAGCCACATCCCCCCGTGAACATGTCATAGGAATCATCCTTCGAAATCACCATGATAAAAAGTTATTTCCTTCAAAGAAAAATAATTCTTTCCACCTACCGAGTCTAGAAAATCCTATTTACAATCAACTGTCCAGTCTTTCATCAGTATTATGGCCTCCTATAATCTGCCATTAGAAGTATTGAAAAGTTTATAGCTATCGTATTTACAAATGCACATAATATTTAAATCTGCTCTCCGCTGAGAACAACTGAATATATACTTAATCCAATCACAATACAAACGCTTTAGTGTTGAAATACATCTTGTAGGTACAGGTGCATGGGAGAGGTGGACTTGGAAGTATGTTGTTTCTGAAGGATTACTAGGCCAATACGTCTGAGAAAACTCAAGGTAGTCACAAAACAGGTCTTTGTGGATGAAGATTTAGTTTATTTCTGTTTTAACTGGACACACTGGGCTTCTTCAGTCAACTTTCACCACACTGTATATTTTGGTGACAAACCAAAAGCATGCAAAGAAGCCAATTGTTCCTATAAAAAAAAAACACACACACACACAAAGTTCATTACTTTACATTAAAAAACAAAACAAACAAACAAAAAACACATGTAAAATAACCAGTTCTTTTAAAAAGAACTTTTAAAAGTTCTTTTAAACTCTTGTGGGACAGGAATGTAATACAGCTCTGTGAGCTGTTTTGAAGAATAGAAAACCACTTAAATACCTTACAAAAACACTTAGAATTTCTTATAAGATTATCCAAATTTTCCATACTACCCCCCCTACCTCCCTCCCCCTTTTTTTGGAGACAGGATTTCTCTGTGCAGCCCTGGCTGTCCTGGGGAACTCACTCTATAGATCAGCCCCCTCCCTCCCCCAGGTGCCAGGATTAAGGGCGTGCGCACGCTTGCCACCACTGCTTGGCTCTTTTCGCTTACATGCATCACTCAGTTAAAAAATGAAAAGCATGTCACACCGTGGTTCCCATTTAAGAATTTTTTTTTCCAATCACAAAATGCAACTGCTACCATTTTTTGCCAGACAGACTGACAGGATAATTAGATGAATATTTCAAACTGTAGTTGCTAGAAATTAGTAGTATTCAATGTGTAGTAAGAGAACCCAGAGGTTTCTGCAATATATGCAAGTGATGTAAGTAGAGTAAGAACAAAGACACCCAGCACTCGGCCATAACATGTATGGTGAAAGTTACCCACACGTCTAAGTCTTTTGTGGCTGAAGTGGGCTTGAACACAGCCCTTTCAAATAAGCAAGCATGTATCTACCACTCAGCCCCACTCTCAGCTATCCACGCATGCACACACAGCCTTTTTTCCTAACAGTCTTGCTAAGTTATCCAGATGGGTCTTGAACTCTTAAGTAGATAGGATTATAGGCCTGTACCACCACCCCACTACAAATCCATTTCCTGACCAACCACATTAAAGAGATGTCGCCATTGGTCTGCTACATGAAAAACATGTGCCTTCATTTAAGCTACCTTCATCAGCCTTGCAAAGCTCAATGAGTCTTGTTGGAAGTGTGGCCAAAATCCAATCTACTCTGTCTATTGTGATTGTGTGTGTGGGTTTAACTTGGAGAGCAGAGTGACCATGTGTGTGGGGTTAACGTGAGAGCAGAGTGAGTTTTCTCCTTCCTCACTGATTCTGAGATCAGACAGGTTGTCAGGTTTGAGCCCAAGGGTTTCCACCCTGAGGGACCTCTCCAGCCACAACAAAAGCTCTTTCTGTGACTATACAGCAGTGGTTCTAAACCTGTGAACTGTGACTCCTTTGGGTCACATGAGATATCCTACATGTCAGATATTTATATTATGATTCACAATGGAGCAAAATTAGTTATGAAGTAGCTATGAAATACTTTTATGGTTGAGGATCACCATAAAACATGAAGGACTGTATTTAGGGGTCACAGCATTCGGAAAGTTGAGAACCACTGCTACGTGGAATTGTGCAATTGAAATGGCAGTATGAAAAATGTGGCAACAGTAATGCGTAATGAACAACAATTACTTCAGGATCAACACATGATGAATCTGAGCTGTTCCAGCAGCACTCATCTGTGCTGTACCACACTCACCGCAGCCTTGAACACAGAGCATGCTCACATTATCACACATGCCACAGACCATCAGTTAACACTGCCTCAGACACCCAGCTCAGATTCCAGATTACAGCACAGTCATGAACTACAGCGCCTTTAATGTATGTAACAGTTATTTCACTGTGGAAAACAAAGACCTTTACTCTTTTCTAACCATTATTTCTCATCATATATCACGTAAGTGGATCTTAGGATTATGGCATGTTAGACAAACAAGCACATCTAGTCACTAATCAAATTTTGCTTAAAGATTCCATTTTTATTATTTTAAAAATCATATGTTTGTGCATGGGCATATATAGATGCCCTATGACACAGGGGAAGTCAGAGCTACAATTGCAGTTGTTTGTGAGTCACCTAACATGGGTTCCAGGATCTAAACTCAGGTCTTCTGAAGAGCAGTACATGCTTTTCACCACAGAGCAATCTCTCTGGTCTCTGCAAAGTTGTTTAATCTTTAATAAATGGTTAAATTATACACCAAACAATTATTTTAAAATAATGTTCTTTATTATTAATCAGCAAGTATTTAATTTGTATACCTGTTTTAAAGCTGTAAACCAGGGGGCATGGAAATGTCCTCCAGTGGAAAAGCTTAAACCACACTTGTGCTTAGTAAGCATCAACACAGACTCTGCTCTGCAGGAGCATGTATATACACTGTAAAACTCCCAGCATACTGTAAACACTGTAAACCATTGTAAACCTGTTTAACAAATAAACTATTTTCCTTAAGAAATGCTTAGGAAAAAACTCTGGGGAATGCCCAACATGTAGAGCACAGACCCACACGCAAAAGGACCCATGTGCCCTGTGAATAGCTTCTGCTTCATGTCTGGTTTTCATCATTATTTTAAATGTAATACACAAAAAAAGTCCTCAAGATTTTCTAAATCTATACACAGTATTGGGGACAAATCTGGGAGATTAATGTGATATATGCATCCTTACACTGGAATGTGTTGAGGACTGGTTATGTGTGGGCTGTGTACTGGTGGAAGGGCTCAAGATCACCTTTTGGATCAGGAAAAGGCTTGAGAGAGGTCAGGCTTCATGTCACAGACCAAATGGTGACAACAGAAGCATTCATCACTGTCCTGTCGCCTACGGAACACAGCGCCTATTCTGAAAGGGACCTTTTCTTATATTACAGGGAGTTATTTCTGCTGTGTAAACAGATTGGCTTTAAATAAAAAAGGGTCGGTTTGGAATTCTCAAGCACACATAGGCTCAGCTTATTTGGAGAAAAACAAACAAACAAACAAAAATGTTGCTTTTGGAGTGTACCCCGTGCCCTTAACCAGATCCCTTCTACAGAGCAAAGCATCCTGGTACACGGAGAGTACTGCTGCTCTACAGGTCATGCAGCAGCCTTGGGGCTGGGATCTAAAGCTGTCACAGGGCACCAAGACACACAGCAAAGCCGTCCTGATAATGTGTGACTTTGATTCTGTTTTTGCATTTTCACTTTCCTAAGCCACAACTACACATGGACATAACACATAATGCTGAGCTGGGCTGATGATTCCATAAAGGGGCAGCGAGTAGCAGAAACATTCATAAAGGAGAAACAGATTTATGGAAAACTTACTGGGAATCATTTACATCTTACCTGTAAAAAGGAAGAAGATCAAAACCATTATCATAGTATAACCGAAGTACAGGATTGTACTTGCTGTCCCCGTGATCTGCAGTTTGGAGAAGAAGTAGTGTATGGCGTATATCAGGAAGTAGACAGCTGTGAAGCCACTGGTGAGGAAGGAACGCCACTGCCAATGGTAATCCTAGTGGGGAAGGACATGGTAAGAGTGACTTCCTGACGCCAGGCAGCACGGGGCTGAGTGGTCACAGGGCACAAAGTCGTCACTCAGAAGCCCCAAATTAATTTCTGCACAGTTCTAGGTGCTGGCCAACTGAATGCTGCATTTCCCACTTCATTAAAGGTGCCAAGAGGAACACTTCTATTTGTTGCATAGCTACCTAAAATCTGGCTAAACATCTGTGAGAAAATATTCAATAATTTATAATTAATAAAAGATCAGACTATACTTGAAAGGTTATGATTCTCAAGGAAAGGCAATGTATAAAACCCTTAGATGATTCAAAATTACTATTCATTTTATTAAAGTTCAGTCAGTTCTACACGACAGCAATTTTCTATCAAGGCCTGATTGAGATTTAATTCCAGTTATGACTCATATAATTTCAACAAGGTAGGTGGTTAAGACACAGCTATTCTTGCCTTTTACATAAAGTGGTTTTTAGCACAGCAGAACATCTTTTTTAAAAAAACAAAGAGGAAACTTCCCAATCTCTGCTACAATTTGGGAATATGAGAAAAAAAAAATCCCATACTTTAAAAAGCAAGCAGCTGAGTACATCTATAATCCCAACACGTAGGAGGCTAAGGCCAGCTTAACTACGTGGTGTACCAGGCTAGACTGGGTTACAGGTGAGATTATGCCAAAAAGCAAAAAGCAAAGCCACCATAAACAAAATAAGCAAAACAAGATCAGGAAAAAAAACCATACATAAGTAAAACCCTACTGTAGCTAATTGATGAGCCCATCCATGTTTTAGAGAATTAACACTTACACACAAAACCAGGCAAGAGCAAGAATGCACATGTGTGTGTGGTGTTGACAACTGGATCCAGCCAGAGCTTCTACATACTAGGTGCACACTCTATGTCAGAGTGACATTCTAGCCCAGATGTGTTTCTATATACCAACCAAGGACAAACTCAAAAGGGACACAAAAATACCTAAGGTACTGTTTTGCCAATGATCTGAAACATTTACATGCCAAAAAGTGTAAACATCGAGACAAATGACAGAAACCTACACAGACAGAGAAGGCATATTTTTGTCTGTAAGGCAGAAAATGTAACAATTAAGATGCTAGCTAGAACTCTCCACAAGAACCTGGACCAATGCAGACACTCAACAGTGTAAACAACAGTGTAAAAAGGTCCAGGGGCTCAGCTGGCACAGTGCTGGCCCCACAAGCACAGGCTGAGTTCTAGTCCTCAGAGTTCACAGGCTAGCCTTGTCCAAGGATTAGGTTGGGGAGTGACAGAAGGCATGAACATGGTATCTGCAAACATCAGGTGAGCTAACCTGGAAAACTCACGGCTTCTCTGGGAAGGAAATCAGGAAAGTGAAAAGTAGTACTGTATGGAAGACACTATCAGAAAAAAGGCCTCGTGTCCAGAACATATACCAGACAACCAGTCCAATTTAAAAATAGGCAGGACTGAACAGTTACCAAAGACCAAGTGTTCCCTATTTAAGATGCTCAACACCATCAGTCACTGAACACACATATCAAAATGAGATAGCACTACATGATCACTATACAGCCTCAGCAAGGAGCCAAGGAGACAGAGAAATAAGAACTGATGAAGATTTAGAGAACAAAAAAGTGTACATTGCTGGTGGAAACATAAAATGCAGCCCTCAGGACTTGAAGCAAAGAATCAAAAGCAATAGAAACAACAGCAGCAAAAACAAAACCCCCCAAAACAAAGCAGAAAACCATCTCAGTCTCACAGATTTGTAGAGAAGAAAGAATAGACATGATGATCCGACAGGCATGTCAAAGCTGTGGCTGTGAGCTGCACAGGGCCAAGGAGAGTCACACCTGCAGCCCTTTATAAAATGGTAGACTCAAGAGGGGAGACAATACGAGTAACTGAAACGATGGTTCTTGAGCTTTGTACACGACATCGAGCTGCACTGTCAAAAGGCTGGACACACGATCTCTGGTACAGCGGTGTCATCATTGTGGTGTTGCCATAAACCATAACTCATTGAAACTTTTCAATGAACTTTGCTTATCTTTTTTAGAGATATTTAGTGTGTGTGTGTGTGCCTACCTGTCTGAATCTTTACCACCTGTGTGCAGGTGCCTAAGGAGGCCAGAAGAGGACATAACATCCCACTGGGCCATCTTTCCAGTCCCCAACTATCTATTTTTATCAACTTTTTATAACCTAGAAATACCTATAAGAATATTAATTTCAAATCAGTCATAAAAAGCAGTGAAAATTCAGTACAATATACTATTTTGGAGAAATTATCATTCTAAAATTTTCACTGATAATCTTTAAATAAATACAATGAACAAGAATATGACCCCCCCCCCCAAAAGAATATGACCTTGATTCAATCCTAAAGAAGTCTTCTTTTGGAATAGGATGAGGAACTGGGGGTGGGGTGGGGAGGGAGCAATGACTGGAATGTAAACAAATAAAATAATTTTAAAACAGTCTTTTGATTGCGAATAAAAGTCAATTTCTTTGATAATAAGCATTCATGTAGAAAATTTATCTCAACAATATTTAAGCTAAAATATACCAAAGTTATAATACTACCTATAAATTAACATTGAACACTGCTAACACATACCTCTGCACATAGGTGAAAATAGCAAAGAAGTATAGTTGCTTCCGAACAGGTAATAACCAAAATGATGAACACCAGAAACAGGAAGCCAAACATGTAATACATCTGGTGTGACCTGTAATCAAACATGTCAGGACACAGTGATATAAATATTTTGACACGATAAATGACATATTGTTCATTCTGCTGTCAACTAGGAAGGGTTTTCTTTCTTTAGTCTCAACAAATCAAACAAGGTAGTTTTTTTGATGATGAAGGGGGCTGAGACAAGGAAGGCTAAGGCAGCGATCCGGTCACGTTTTAGCCTCCTGTTGAAGTAGACCCTGAAACTACCATTCAGGAAAATGTAGCAACCCCGTTTACCTGCTAGTGAGTCAGAAGTGTTTGACAAAAACACAATGGAAAGCCAGTTAAAGTAGGAAAGAAACCAAATTAGTGTATAGGTTTTAGAATTCGGAAAACTACTAAAGTAACTGGGGAAGAAAGATATTCTAAATGTTTACAAAGCTCATAATTATTCCAAGTTCATGCTACCTGAGATCTTGGCACAACTGTAGTACATGTCCATATGATTGAAGGTAATTATAATACACTACCCCGACTTAACCACAATACAACAGCGGCTCAAACTACAACAATCCTTCACGGTGTGGTGGCACGGACTCTTACTCGTCACTTGGAAGGCAGAGGCAGAGGATGTCTGTGAGTTCAAGCCTAGCCTGGTTTACAGAGCAAGTTCCAGGCCAGTCAGGGCTACATAGAGAAGCTCTACTTCAAAAAAGACTTTCACACAGGAATGAGAAACAGTGAACACAGGCGCTGGGTGATTGTATAAACCTTCCAGGTCATGGAAACCAGCGTTCTTTCCAACTTCTAACCTCCTCCAATGAGCTATCAGCTGCTTCTCTCTGCAGCAGTACAATTACTTAAGAACATGGGCTGGGAAAGACTTGGGCTGATAAAAAAAAAAAAAAAAAAAAAATCACTCAACCTCCAAATGCTCATTTTATCCTCTGGAAGATGAGGAAAGAATCCTGAAAGTTATAAAAGAATTAACAACAGGAAGAAACAAAGCCTTCAATGAGTGCTAGCTATTATCACTACCCTACTTTTCCCCAAAGAGATAACCTGATGCTTTGTTATTACATCTGTAAAACTCAACAGCAGCTCTACACACAGTGGTAATAAGGATAAGAGGACTTTGTCCTTGGCTTACCAAATGCTATTCAGAATGAAGAAAAGCTGTATAAAGATGCAGCCGAAAGGCAAAATCCCACCCATGATGATACCAGGCAAAGGCTTTGTGTAGAATGACTGCTCAGGAATCTGACGAGGAATCTGATTGGTTCGAACTGGGTGTTCAATGGCCTGCAGCCAAAAGAGGGGAGAGAGGAAAAAAAAAAAAGCTCTATAATTAAATAGCTGTTAAAATATTCTGCAGTTTTTTTTTTCTTTTTTCTTAGTTTCTATATTAACAATAACTGGATTGGACACTGAAAGTTCACTTAAGTCATCAAATTGAAATATGTAATTGGAAGCAATGACTCAGACATTGATAGGTACAATACTTGGTCAGCCTTCTGGAACAGGCCAAAGCTTTCTCTAGTAGTCATCTACTGACTAACAGCTTTACACAAAGCAAGAAATAGAATATAGTGTGGCATTAACAAGGCAAACTCTGGATTTTCAGGGTTTTCCTTTTAATTATATACTATTTATTGAAAGTATTACTTGGTCCTGCAATTTAAAAAAAAAAAAATTTTACACTGGGAAATGGGCAAGAATACCTTCCCTATCAACCACCCCTCAATTCACTGGTTTAAGAACATAATGAGAAAATACTACAAACAAAAAATAAAACCAAAGAAACATATTTCAGGTGTGGTGGTGCATGCCCGTCCTCAGAATTCTGAAGGTAGAAGTGAAAAAAAGATCAGGATACAGAGAACCAGTCTTTAAAAACCCAACATTCCTAACACTATTACTTCATGAACTGGTTCTGAAGCCCCAATCTTAAAGGTAAGTTTATACCTTATGACATTTTAATAGCATCTTTTAAGGCAGAATGTATTAACTTACTCAGCTAAACCCCACTGAAATAAGTTAGCGCCTATGAACTTACATTCTTCTTAAAGCCAAAGTATGCACCAATAAACGTCAAAGGCACAGATATGCAGAACCAGAGGGCCAAGATGGCAACCAGGGTGCCAAAAGGAATGGCTGCTGAAGAGCCTTCTCCCCAGAGGATTAGATTCATGATAAAGAAGTCAGCAAACACAATCCTGAAAGACATGGTCAAACACAATTGAAGCAGGGAGAGTGTCCTATGATTTGTGTTACAGCATTAGTGACTTAGGTAGAGAATAAAAAAAGGAGGTAGAATTTCACAGGTTACACATAATTTAAAACCTTACTACAAACTACAAAATTGCTTTTTTGGCTGCTTTGTCCAATTTAAACTTCAACCAGCAGCTGATGAGCGCTGCCTTTCTGTACACTTTCCTCACAGTTAGATCTGTTGTAACGTGCATGCCTATGGACAACTGCAGCGAGCATCTGGCACTTGCTGGCTCTGGCATCACTTCTGCACTTGCTGGCAAGGCCCCCTGCTCACTGTACATTTGGGTTGCATGTTTTGTGTGTTATTTCTGTACTCTAGTCACTAATTCCTGCTAAGCATGGTCCTCCCCTTGTGCTTTTATGAATTTAAACATCTAAATGTGTGCAGTTAAACTTCCACCAAGGCTCTGAGTACATTTCTCAATTAGCAACCCATGCCTCGGATGAACAGCACTTCCTGTGATACTGCCACCCCGCTACTGATCAAAGCTTCCCAATATATTTTTTAGAACAAGGCTGTTATTCATAAAATACATACTTTACACTGTTTTTCTATTCTGGGGTTCAAACCTACATCCCCACATGCAAAACTTAGCATATATATGGATATAGGCTTGATCCCCAGTATAGAAAAAAAAGCTTTGAGCGGTTGCAGCAAGCCACACTCTTTATGAATCTGAGGAGGGCTATTAGAAATGGCTTAGAGCAGGACCCGTGCAGGATGGGGTACGATGACCACAAAGGAAGACACCAACAACCCTGACAGTGGTTTCCAGATCCAAACATGGGAATGTCACTGTAAATTTCAGCAAACCAGTGAGAAACAGTATTGATGACAGTTTACTCTCCAAATGTGTGCATAGCAAATGAGAATAGGAGTGTAGACTAGTTTCTCAAGACACTTTCGCTGGGGATGAAAAAAATATTCACTTGCAGGGAAGACACTCATGGGAAGGAAGCACTTTTTACAAGCTAGGAGAGCTAAGCACATTCCTAGGCTAAAGAATCATCTGCACAGAACACATCAGCTGGGACAACAGGAGATGTCAGAAACTCGGGATGACTGATGGCAAGGTCCTCACGGAGCCTGACAGGACAGTCTTGGTGAGCAGGTCACTTCCTAAGGGAGCATTTGCTTCCAATGCAGGTCTATGAAGATTATTAGCAGGCTTCTGTTTTTAGCCTGCCAGTGAACAACCCTGTCTGTCAGAACCTCACTGTGTGCTCTTCATTGTTACTGTCTGTACAGTGGCCAATTCCTGTCCAAGAGAAATTCTGAGATTATGGAAGATACTAGATGAGATCTGAAGCACTCCTCAAGAAAGGCAAGGTTGCTTTGATTTGTGGTGTTTGTTACGTTTTGGGGTATGTCACTATACATAATGGAAGATACCAAAATATTGGCAATACACCTGGCCTGCCTGGGCATCTCTCAGGGAGGAACTTGCCATCAGGTCAAAAGCATTAATGTAACTTGTATGGCAACATGTCAGAACAACTGTGGCAGACTGAGTCACAACAATGTTTGCCAAGGGAGGTGCTAGCTCTTCTCCCTCAGATACTACTAAAAGTTATATGCTTTCCCATATAAGGTACACGGTGTCTTTAGCACATGTTTGCTAAGATTCATGGGAATAACCCTTTTCAAAAACTTTTCTTAGGTACTTGACTTAGAGATGTAAGGGACTGAAAAGGTTGGGGGAATAAGAGATGATCATTAAGAATTACTAAGAAATTCACTTACCCAGGACAAAGAAATGATGTCAATAAAACATTTGTTTTCCACTTCTCACCCCCAAAGGCTAAAGAAGAAAAAACAGGTGTAAGCACAGATTTTTTTTTAAAGAAAACCAAGTATCACAATCCAGATGTTTGTCAAGCAGAATGAGCAGCTCACAAAGAAGTGACTTTTGCACATACTTGATGATGCCCATTACTAAATGGCTTATGGTGCATGGGCAGGGACTTGTGAAGGGTGGGGAGACATTAGTAGGAGGAGGTCTAGGAGGGAGTAATATGAGTGAAGTATAAATGAGTAGAGTCACTTCAGGAACCAAACGGAAGCCTCTGTGGCTGAAAATAAGGCTGGCAGGACAGGCAGACTAACTGTATCTCATGTAAAATAAGGCTGGCAGGACAGGCAGACCAGCTGTATCTCATGTAAAATAAGGCTGGCAGGACAGGCAGACTAACTGTATCTCATGTAAAATAAGGCTGGCAGGACAGGCAGACCAACTGTATCTCATGTAAAATAAGGCTGGCATGACAGGCAGACCAGCTGTATCTCATGTATTAAAATACATATGGCCACAATGATCCCATGTCCTTCAGGAAAGAGTACAACAAGAAGAGTAAGAAAGAACTTGGGACGGAACCCTGAACCCCAACCACCCCCATAAACAGGGCCTGAGGTGATCAAGTCTAGCTAATATTCCTACTTCAGTCTGAGGTCTCCCAACCCCTATCTTAAGGTTACCTGGGCAACTTTCCAGTGTTTCACTTCAAATATTGTTCCTATCAATAGACCACAGGGAACTAAAAACAGGCCTTCAGCATTCCTAAGCAAGGCCAACTGCTATTCTCTGGCCTTATCACACTAAGTCCTAGCCACCAGCTACACCTGTGGCTCTCACTCTGTACTCTCTAACTCTGCTTTACTTCTGAAGAGTATTAAGAGTGGAAGACATAGGGCTAGAGAGATGGCCCAGTGTTTAAGAGCACTGACTAGTCTTCCAGGGGTCCTGAGTTCAATTCCCAGCAACCACATGGTGGCTCAAAACCACCTGTAATAGGATCTGATGCCCTCTTCTGGTGTGTCTGAAGAGAACAACAGTATACTCACATACATAAAACAAATAAACAAATCTTAAAAAAAAAAAAAAAAAAGTAGACAACATATCAACGAATGACATGGCACATTACTTCCTTCAGGGATCCCCAAACAGTGACATCTTTGTTTAGTTTATGAATGTTAAACTGATATGATGCTTTGCCTAACCCAAAAATCTAAAGCTTTAAAAGAAAAAGGGGAAGAGGACAGCAAGTAAGCGGCATCACAACCATTTATGCAAATGCACTGTCACAGCTTTGAGATAAATCTACAACAGTCACCCATGTAACAAAGAAACCACTCTTCAGGCTTCTCTAGAAACCTCAGCGACAGCTATCCATGGAGTGCCTATTTGTGCCCTTCATCCACCCAGGTTCAGAACCACAATGGTGACAGACTCAATTCCACTCACTACGGCTTTTACTTACACTTGTAGAATCTGGCAGCAACACAGCCAGCAGGTGTGCCCAGTAGCACCCACAAGACCACAGCACACGTCATCAGGGCTCCTCGATTGGCAGGGGACAAGAATCCCAGACATGCAAAAACTAAGGAGTAAGCATGCAGAGTTGTACATGTTACCACTTGGCTTCCTTTCTGTGAAATGACAGAATACTTCACATTGCATGAACATGATCCTACACAAAGTAAACTTTATTGGGCATTTCTAGAGGGAGGCCAGAAGATTCTATATGTAGGTAGTTCCTAATAAAATGCTAGAGTGGAACTCCAGTGCTAATTCTGGGCTGAGTCCATCTGGCTTTCTGGTAGCATCATGCTGGCTAAGCCTCTGGCTTATTCAGGGGCTTATTCTCCAGGCCCACCTTCCTGCTTTGGTCTAATAGTCTTATAGCCCCTAGTCCTATCTCCTTTACATTAAAATAACAACAGCAAGTACTACCTGGTCTTCAAAACAAGCCTAGCAACCTGAGTGTAAAGTCTAAAGGTATGAACTGTGGCTTTCAAACTTACTCAGGTGCCAGGCATTTAGAAATAAGTTATTCCTGTTATAAAATTATACAATAATCTTACTAACAGACAGTAACTCCAGCACTGTTCACAGTGGCTCGCACTGTATCCTAGCACTAGGGGGCAGGAACAGGGAAACCACTATGAGTTTGAGGGCAGCCTGGTCTACACACTAGGATTCCAAGCTAGCTCAGGATACAGTCTCTTTGTCTCAAAAAAGTAAAGCTAAACAACAAAAGACTACATACTCTATTACATATTTGACCTTTATCCAAACAAGAGCATATGTTCCCTAGAAAAACTTGAAAAGATCTTCTGTGGATTCTTTCAGTAACACTTGCTACTTTTCACTAGTAGCTGGACCCAACAGGGAAAACCATGGTTTAAAAATACATAATGCAGAAAGTTTATTCATAAACAGTTTCTCTTACAGAAAAGAACAGGAAAAGAAACTGGAGTCAATGGAGTCTCAGAGCGACCTGTCCCTTTAAAGATCTATTTCATTGATAAAACTTTCTGCAATAAAATTTCACAAGATCCTCAGGTGGTTCAAAGAGACCCTGCAGTTATGGAACACTGCTAGAAAAAGAAGTCTTACTTCCTAAATCTTCTACATGAGAAAACACTACAGAAACTTCCAGTCTCACCTTTAGTTCCTTATCTTTTCTACCCTGGATGTTACTGATAACATGTTAGTTGACTGCTCTTTCCTCAGGAGGAAAGCCAAACGGGGTGGCACTGGCTCTAGATGGGTCTACAAGGCCCTGCATCTCTGTAGCCCAGTTCCAGCACTACAAAGGCTTAGTCTACTGGGTGCTGCATGGAGGGAGATACCCAGTCAGCCTCTGGGGAATCTAACTTGCATCCTAGACTCTCAAAAGCCAAAGCACACAGAATTTGAGAGTCAAAAGGGTTTTAAGTAAAGCTACTTTTGGAGAGGAAAACTCCTTTCCAAATACTATTAGAAAAAGTATTTTCTTCTTAATCTTCATTTTAAAAACTTACAAAGAGTTACAAAAGTCATAATTAAAATCTGTGTTCCAGATCCTAGGAAGACGGACAGCAGCATCCCCTTTCTTGGAGGACGGAATATATCCCCATGAACGAGTTTCCAGCCAAATTCTTCCTGGGCGTCTTCCTACAAAAACCAAGAACAAAAACACCTCAGTTCAACATGTCACAGGGTAACGTTTCTGTTTACCATTGAGTATGCTGCTATATGTTTTCTCAAACTTATGTTAATGTAAGCATGGAGTCTTAGCTTTCTACAATTGTTTCTAAAGGAATGTTATGTACTGAAGTCTACAGTCATCAGAAAACTGCCCACCACACACAAGGCCCTCCCTCCATAAGATCCTCAGCACTGTCAAGACAAAAGAGAGCATGGAGAGACTTTACACAGACAGCAGCATTCCTCTGAACTGTGGTAGTAAGCTTGTTTGTACTGCCAGCCCAAACTGCACCTGTCATATACGTGTATACTAAATTACTACTAAAGTACTATCTCTATATGGTTGTTTTTGTTTGTTTGTTTGGTTTGGTTTTTTCTGAGACAGGGTTTCTCTGTATAGCCCTGGCTGTCCTGGAACTCACTTAGTAGACCAGGCTGGCCTCGAACTCAGAAATCCGCCTGCCTCTCCCTCCCGAGTGCTGGGATTAAAGGTGTGCGCCACCATGCCCAGCTTACATGGTTGTTTTTAATAGACTAATGAACAGAACTATGTGAACCCTTAGCTTCCGGAGTCTCCCCCACCCCACCCCGCCCCCAAGTAGACAAAAACTCGAGTCATCCTTCTGTCATGCTTCAACATTATAACATAGCCACAGGACCCACATTTCCCTCCATCTCCTTATCAATTCATAACATTTTACTTGGTCCTTGTATGGTTATATTAAGTAGGCCTGCTTCTGCCCTGGTTCCTGAATACCCCGAGTGTACCTATCTACTCCCTTCCATCTTGGGGAGATCTGCAACACCTTCTGCATGGGCATGTACATGTGCACCTACACCTTTCAACTTTGCTTCTTTATTCTAATACAATTTTGAAGCTTCTTTTCACTCTATATTCAGAGTTGGCTTATTGTTGTTAATAAATGTTTAGTATTTTACTATGTGTATATTTCATAATTTAAAAAAATCAGCTACCTATTAACTGCTTATAATTATACAATTTCTAAGCAAATATAAAATAACTACTGTTTGAAAAAAAACAAACAATAAAATCCACTGTGCCTAGATATTTATAACATGGAAGGAGGCCTAGTACTTAAACTGTCCAAGTGCCTTTCACAGGGAGTACTGCTCTGCATTTCCACTGGTCATCTGACGTGTGCAGGCTCTCTTAATCACCCCACGCAGGGATAAAGCCAAGTGAACAAACAACTGTAATGTGTACTCTCCTTATTAGGAATGACATCAGTTGGGTTCTGACACCTAACTCGGTCTGCCACACACGCATACTCAGCCAGCAGTCTACTAGATGAGCTACCTCATGTTTTGATATGGACTCGTATTTCTCTTATGTCCTTTGCCCAGTTAACTTTTCTTTCCAGATGAGTATCTGCTTTATTTTAATAACCATTCATGTAATAATGTGTCTTGTCCATGTTTATATCCTTTAAGCTCTCAGTTTAGACTTCTTACACACAGCAAGTGTTTCCTTGCCAACTCCTCCTACATCTATCTCTCTCTGAACTGTTTCCATTTACTAAGTTAATCTCTACAAAAACTGCTTCACTATAGATCGATTTGTGGCCAAATGGTTTTGTTCATGACAAATATGTCTCTCAGTTCAATTAAGTACAGACTTCATTTTATTTGTCTATGGATTTTCTATTTCTCTGTCTTAGAAAAGGTCTCACATCTGAGATCTCTGTGGTGCATAAAGACTAAATGAGATGTTTCCACTCACCGTAGAGTCCATCTGGTTATATCTGGCAATATCTTTATGTAGCGTGCGTAACATAATCATAGCTACCATTCCAGATAAGAAGAGGACAATAACCAAGGAATTCATTATGCTGTGGGAACAAGCACATCATGATAGAATTGCAGCTTAGTCACAGAGCAGCATCAAAAACCTGTCCCAACAGCTCAATTGGGGTCATGCCTTTAACCCCGGCACTCATGAACACTAGTCACTGTGCTCAGAGTCATTATTATTATGCATGTGCACATGTGACAGTGCAGATTGATTTGAGGGTCACCCCAGGCAAGCCCCTTTCCGCTAAACTACATATCCATAGCCTCTACAGTTGTCTAGTCTAGAATCAGAATGATTTTTGTTTTTCTGTTTTTGTTTTTTTCAAGACAGGGTTTCTCTGTATAGCCCTGGCTGTCCTGGAACTCACTTTGTAGACCAGCCTGTCCTCGAACTCAGAAATCCACCAGCCTCTGCCTCCCGAGTGCTGGACTAAAGGCATGCGCCACCACGCCCAGCAAGAATCAGAATGATTTTTGTGTGACCAACATTACTCGGTTAACTACTGTTTCCAAGCCACTCCAATACAGACGGCAAGGCAACAAAGGGCTGGCTTGGACCTTAAAGACACTTAATGCTGGGCAAATTTATGCAGTCAATTAGTGAATGTCAAAAAAGTAGTCAGCAAAGTAGAAAAAGGAGAGAGACAGCACAGTGAATGAGCTCTGGAGAAAACAATGGCAGCTTCCTGAACACTCTGACAGGAACACCAGCCAGGAATATCCTCAGACGGTCTATCCCATGGTCTCTTAAGTCTTTCACCATTCCCTCCCATGATCAAAGTATTTCTAGCTTAAGAAACAAACTTAGAAATAGATGGCCTGCCCAGACAAACACTTCATGTCTTAAAGCATGGATTCTCAACCTGTGGTCATGACTCCTTTGATAAGCCCTCATCTCTAAAAACATTTATATTACAATTCATAACCATAGCAAAACTGTAGTTATGGAGTAGCAATAAATATAATTTTAAAGCTGGGGGGGGGGGCGGTCACCACAACATGAAGAATTCTATTAAAGGGACACTGCATTAGGAAGATTGAGAACCACTGGCTTAATCAGGATCTGAACTCTGGTCTGGGCTACTGAACAGGGCTAGAGGGAGAGGAAATGCTCACAGGGACAAGGGCAGAGCAAGCGGAAAGCCAAAGGCACACATAAACTACACTCTTACCTAAACCACTGAATATGGGTGTGAGGCATAGACTCCAGAATATAGTCCCATCTAGACGCCCATCTGATGTTTTTCTCTTCCTGGAGAGGGAAAAAAGAAACTCTGAGCATCTTCTGACAAAGTACATTAAGAACCTGAAAATTCTCTTCAATAGGTCACTCCTATTCAGTCAACACCTCTAATTTTAACATTTTAAATGCTATCCCCAAAGTCCCTTATACCCCCCGCCCGCTCCCCTACCCACCCACTCCCCCTTCTTGTCCCTGATGTTCCCCTGTACTGGGGCTTATAAAGTTTCCCAACAGTGTTTTTAATTAGATTAAGTGCTACATGTTTAAAATCAATGTCTGAATTATACTGAAGATTAAAAAAAAACTCACCTCAAAACTAATAGAGTAAGTATAGGCAATTTTGATCTCCCCAGAAGCCTTGTTACTTATATCCATAGCAGGTCCAGAGCAGTCTGGTTTATCTATATGGGTATGTTTGAAACTGTGGGAAGATACATTTTGGCAAGATAATAAAAAAGTTCAGTTGAGAAAATGAGGTAAAATACAGGTCATAAATTTTCTCTATATTTTACAATGCAGATAAACATTAAAAATGGTATCATTCAAACCACATTACAAAATTTGTCTCAAATATGACTGTGTGTGCGCGTGTGTATGCACTTGTATGGCGACTGTGGGACCCTTGGGGAGCCAGGCCTCTTCTACTGTGGGATAAGAGGCTTGAACTGAGGTTTACTTGGAAAACATATTTACAGCAGAGCCATCTCCTTGGTCCTCATGTCACACTTCGTAACATAAACATTTACGTCACAGAAATAACGTGATTAGTTACATACTCAACTATAAGCAAAAAAATCTGAACCACTGCATTTAAAAAAAAAACACTGAAGCCCGCTCCTCCTCTAAGATAGGGTCTCACCATGCTGCTTATTCTGGACTTCATGTCTGGACTCAATGACCCTCCTGCTGGGACTACAGGCATACACCACTGCACCCAGTCAATCTTATGCAAGCAAAGTCCACAGAGGGAGTTTAACTTAATTGTCAGCTTTGTATGTCATGTACTTCTCTACCACCAATAATGTGGAATTTAGCATGGCTAATTCAGCGGCAAAAAATTCATGGAAAAAATATAACCCACAACCAAAACTGGTACATTCTTGTCCATCTGCCTCCCTGCTCCCCCCTCTCACAACAGGGGTTCTCTGTGTAGCTATGGTTGTCCTGAAACTCAGAGATCTGCCTGCTCTGTGTCCTGAGAGCTGGAAACAGCAGGCTCCACCAGGCCTGGCTCAAAACAGGTATTTTCAAGCAAACACCTTGACAACCTCAAAAGATTCCCTTGCAAAAAGTCTCCCTGGCATGGAGACTTCAAAACGACAGGACCAACAGCCACATGGGCCTCTGAGCAACAAAGCCACCTGTTGCTGAAAAGATGTTCTTTCCACTACAAAGGAGACATTGTGCCAACCACTTTGTGCCTACAACAAACCAAAAGGCCGTGAAAATTCCTGAATGGAAAGCAAAGTAAAATGCAAAGGAGAATCAATCAGACTGCTTCCCATTACAGAAAAGTAACCACTACAGTTTCTCTGAGCAGCCTATAAATCAAAAACAAACCAAACAAACTTCACACACTGACAGGAGTTTTCACTGTAATTAATCTGCAAATGTCAGTAATAAACTACTTAATCTCAAAATACATTTCCCCTTTGGACCTAAGTTTTACTTATATTTGTTTATTAGAGTGTTGAGGTACATAATCTCACTCTTTAGGGCAGGCTAGCTTGGAACTCACAATGTAACCTAGGCCAGCCTTGCACTTACTGCAATCCTCCTGCCTTAGGCTCCCCAAGTGCTAGGATTATTAAGTATGAGCCACCATACCTGGCTGCAATAGGGTTCTGTTTGTTTTTTAAACCTTCTTCTATATTTACCTTTTTGGTTCAAGTTTAGCAGCCACTAATCTTGCTCCCATGGACCCAGTTTCAACAACATGATAATATATCTTGATGTCAACATGATTGAAGATGTAGAAAGTGTCTCTCTCGTGGAATTCTGACTGTGGAACAGAACTTAGTTAAACACACAACACCAGCTACAGCACAATCAAGCATAGTGTTTCACAAACTGCTATAGTAACAAATAGACACTTAAAATTCAGATGGAATTTTAATTGTTCCCCATTGCAATGCTAAGTTTTAAGGTTGAGGTTCTCATAAACCAAAATTAATGCTAAGGTTTTAATTTTTTCATAAAATTAATAAATATCTGCTTAAAAGATTAAGTAATATTTTCTAGCTTTTACTTAAAATGTTAAAAAAAAAAAAAAAGAAGTTACATTAGAAATATGTTAAACTGCTCACATTTAAGCAAACCTTCCTAAAAATTTGTAAAACTGTCCAGGTTTACAAGTAACAACTTAAGCTACTCAAGTGCCTTTGTTCAACTTTCACAAGAGGGTTCATGAATTTAAGGAGATTTATGCTAACTTAGTAGATCACATCCAGTAAGAGAGTAAATTAGGTTGCCTGAGTATATGGAAACCTTATACTCCCAATATTAGTAATAATAATACAAAATTAGTGACTATTATATATTAATCTTTTTTTTTTTTTAAAGATTTATTTATTTATTATATGTAAGTACACTGTAGCTGTCTTCAGACACTCCAGAAGAGGGCGTCAGATCTTGTTACGGATGGTTGTGAGCCACCATGTGGTTGCTGGGATTTGAACTCCGGACCTTCAGAAGAGCAGTCGGGTGCTCTTACCCACTGAGCCATCTCACCAGCCCGTATATTGATCTTAATTAACAATTCTACATTAATGTCTCTTCTAACATTTTCTTCATACATAAAAGTAAGGCTTCAAAGACAAACAGGTTTGATAAAAAGTGTATTCTGAAATTTCTGGGATACAAATTTATAAACTTAGAGACACCCTTCTAACTCTCCAGTGTCTACATGTTCTTAATTAAGATTTATGCACCAGACATTCCTCCTGCAGTGTTCCTCCTATTCTTAGAAGTTTTTCTTACTTTTCCTTAATAATTTTATGTTTTCTCTATAACAAGGTTTACAGATGTAACTTTTTACAGACTATTTTTATTTTGTATGTGTGGGCACATGTATGGGGCCAGAAGACAAGCTCAGGGAGTCAATCATCTCCTTCTCCACGTGGATCCTGTGAACGGAACCCAGGTCATCATGCACCTTTACCTCCTGAAACATCTCACTTACCCTGCTTCTAGCTTTTTTTTTTTTCTAAAGTAGAAAAATGCTTTAAGTATTTTTTTTTAAAAAAGATTTGTTTATTTATTTTACGTGAGTGCTCTATCTGCATGTATACTCACATGCCAGAAGAGGGCATCAGGATCCCATTACAGAGGGTTGTGAGTCACCATTTGGTTGCTGGAAATTGAACTCAGGACTTCTCAAAGAGCAGCCAGTGCTCTTAACTGCTGAGCCATCTCTCCAGCCCCTGAATCTAACTTTTTTTTTAATTAAAAAAAAAAAATCTTTTAAAAAGACTTATTTTTAGCATGGCCATGGTGGTGCATGCCCTTAATCCCAGCACTCCGGAGGCAGAGACAGTTTGAGTTTGAGACCAGTCTGGTCTACACAGAGTACCAGGATAGCTAAGGCTACATGGTTGAGACCCTGTCTTCAAAACTTTAAAAGAATTATTTTTATTTTTAATTATCTGCATGGGTGTATGTCTGTGTAGGATAAGTAACTGGCATGGGATTCTCTTGAGCTGTAGGGGTTGTAAACCAGTTGGGAACTGAAGCTGTGTTCCTTAGAAAAGCAGTATATGCTGTTAACCTCTGAGCCATGGCTTCAGCCCTTAAAATAAATGTACTCTGGTGTTATAAGTATATGTGTGCCTTCAGTACCAGTCCTCTTGCAGGACAGAAGAGGACACCAGGTCTCCTGGAACTGGAGTGCTGGGCTCTTGTGAGCCAACTGACATGAATGCTGGGACTCTGACTTAGGTCCTCTCCACAAGCTCTTAAGAGGAGAGCTGTCCCCCCAGCCCCTCAGTGTAGCCTTTGAGTTAGAACAAAGGCTTAGCCCATAACATAGAACCTACCATAAGAAACTATAAATCAGCTGGGCGTGGTGGTGCACGCCCCCAGCACTCGGGAGGCAGAGGCAGGCGGATTTCTGAGTTCGAGGCCAGCCTGGTCTACAAAGTGAGTTCCAGGACAGCCAGGGCTATACAGAGAAACCCTGTCTCGAAAAACCAAAAAAAAAAAAAAAAGAAACTGTAAATCTTGAACAAAATCTTGAACTGAATCTGAACGATTTCATTTCTAGAGTTAAATGTGCACAGTATTAATCTAAGTAAAGTACTTGAGAGCATCTAACATTCATTTTCTGTAACAGTTCTGTTTAAAGACTGAAGTCTCCTTCAGAAAAGCAGTGCAAAGTATACCACACACTTACACTGATAACACAGGCATCTTTTGCATGGCCTTTATCTGTAATGTAACAGCCAATGGGAAATCCAGGATTACAGAACTTCTGACTGTCTTCAACCTCATAGCACCACGTAACAGGCATATTATCCACAATCCTGTGCATGTGAGTAAAAGCTAAGTTAGTGATCTGAGTGAACACAACTAAGAGGCACAGCTTAAATCAGTGCCATCATTCATAAGATGTAAACATCTCTAAATGCCTTAACATTCCAAAATTCAAAACTGTTTTCATGGAACCCATAATGCACTGTAATAAGAATATAGTTATATAGTTAGTAGAGGATTGGAAACTACAAATGTACGTAGAAAAGGAGATCTAAAAGTTCGCCTGCTGCAGCTGGGACTGTAATGGCGTCATCCAGGCACCTGAGGGTAATTTTCCCTCCAGCAGAGCCCGAGATGCTTCAACAGGTGCAGAACCATGTACCTGGTTCCTCAGGAGCTTTCAGGTCTACTACAGTAGCTCACAGAAGGCTAAGGAGTGCATCTGCAAGATGGAATTTAACTACAGAGTGAGGAAAAAGTGGATATTACAGTATTTTCTGTTAAAACTCATAAATCCAAGTGATTCATAAAAGAAACATTGCTATAAAGCAAGAGAATCAAATCTTTCAAAGTTTACAGTGAAAGAATAATGAAGTTTGTGGCACTGTGAAACTACATTACAGTATGAGCATGTGGTCCCCTATGCTTAGAACACACTGCAGGATACAAAATAAAAAATTAGCCAAAATATACTAGCTCTTATTATAGTCATAAGACTACACTCCAGGGCATGTTTTATTTTTTAATTAATGTGTGCCCTAGGAAGTAAAATTATGATTCTATATTCACCCAAGGTGTATGTTAATGACCTAATAAAACATGTCTTGTCATATTTAAGTGCTACTTAATAGCACTCTGTGTACAAGTTTTACAATCACCTATACTATTAAGCTGTTTACTATTACACCCCAAAGACTATAACATTATAAAATATTAGAAACATAAAACAATGCTGTATAAATAATTGAAGAGTTTTGTGGGGTGCTAAATAATCAAACAGTTGCTTTAGACAGAATGAATTATAACCAGTTGAGTGTACACAGGCAACATAAAATGTCTTTATGCTAGCCAACTAGAAAGAAAATGCTATATAAGAATTAAGAGTGCTAGTTGCAATATGGAAGTTGGGGGCAATTAGAGTTTTAAAAAGAAACATTTTACTTAGTTGTAATTTATTTAATGTCTTGATTTAATAGCTACTTCAGGTATTAGATATACTAAACAGATAGAGAACCCCCCCTAAATAAATCTAAGAAAATTTAAAGAATACAATTTTAAATTACTTTCATAAATCAGGAAGCAATATTAAATTTCTAAAAATTCAACCTTAATTTCAATTCACCACAGTGGGTAAGAGTGTGAAAGAAGAATCCGAGGATTACAGTGGGAAGACTGGTCCCAACTTTCTACCAGAAAGAACTCCTTCCAGTGTAGAGGGCACTTTCTCCTCTACATTCCAGGACCTCTGTGTTAAACACTGCCAGCAATAAAACCTTATTATAAAGAGGCTACTTTCCCAATAATTCAGTTATAAATGTTTCTGATTAGACTGAAGTAGTCAAAAGTGTAGCAAAGCTGAATGAAACTTGGCAATTAAGTCCTCCTGTGTAGTTTTAACACAAGCAGATTTATACTAATGAGGATTTTGCAGTTTTGAAAACTATACAGCACTCTCCTTTGTTGAACTGGTAGGATCTGAGATTAAATGTGCTGGCTAAGTTATCTTCAGAATCCCTTTCTATACCACAAACTGCCATAAGTCTAGAAGTTGTATGTCACTGAACACTGAGTATGAAGACAACTAATTAAGGATGATTTTATTTTTAAAACATTATAAAGAACTCAGTAGTACAGTGCTTGCTCAGCACAACTAAGACCCTATATCCAGTCTCCAGTAATACATGTACACTCTGATTCAGAGTCCTAGGTAGAAAGCAGAGGGACAGAGTACATACGACAGCTGAACTGAGTTCAGGTACCAGGTGGGGATCAAAAACAGGCTCTAGAATGATGGAGCTGCTCCAGCTTTGAGTAAAGTCAGCCCCAAAAATCTCTAACCCACTTTTTTTTTTATTACATGTAATATTTATTATTTATTTTTTATTTATTCTTTATTACATGTAAGTACACTGTAGCTGTCTTCAGACACTCCAGAAGAGGGCATCAGATCTTGCTACAGATGGTTATGAGCCACCACGTGGTTGCTGGGATTTGAACTCCGGACCTTCAGAAGAGCAGTCGGGTGCTCTTACCCACTGAGCCATCTCACCAGCCCTTTAACCCACTTTTAATGGCCCAAGTAAAAATAAAAATTACTCAACTCAAATAAGAAAACTTTATCCCATTAGCCCTTCTCTATAAGGATGAAGAATTTATTGGTTACAACGATCTGAGGAAAAGAAAAATCACCATTCACATCATAAATTCATACAACTATAAAGACAAATGAAATACACATCTACAAAGGCCCTAGAGAAATGCCCCATGTATCCTTAAACAAAACAAGCACAGAGTCAAGTACACAATAATGTGTCAGCTTTTGCATTTTCTAACAATGCCTACCCTTTCACATTCACACAAATGCAGAAATCTGAAAACATGCATGACAAACAGTGCTGCACAGGAGGGGTAGGCAGAATAAAGGCTGGCAGCACTAGACGACTCTTATTTGCTATTTAATATTTTTCTGTACCACTTGAGGGTTCTTCACAAGCTTACTAACTTAGAAAGTAATCACATCCTCCCTAAAGCAGCTTGGTACAGAGGAAGGCACTAAATTCACAGTAAGATTCCATAAGAATTCAGTACTTTTAAAGATCTTTCAAATTCTGAGGGATGCATTTTATTTCTGCCAATTCTGCTTAAAGTCAAGCTATGTAGTATAAACCTTCTGAAATAAAAATACAGTCAACTCAGTTTCAGTAAGCTCACAACTGAGAATCAGTGTTTCCAAAAACAGAGTGGCCTGGGGCCCCAGACTATAGTCTAGAATTACAAGTCTGCAAATTCCTGTTCATAATGCAGACTTAAAATCATAAAACATTCCCAATTCAATGGTAAAAACTATTATTTAACAGCACTTTTCCAGTTGACTTTTTAAAGCAGTCATTGGTTTGCAACTGCTTTTACAAACTGCTTAGTAAACTTCACTAGTGAATACTTCCTAACTTTGTAAACTACCTTAAATTGATTTTCTTATTAATTTATTCAGCATTAAAACAGGACCTAGACTAACTGCAAAGATTAGCTAAAGATTTCTAGATACCTTCCTGTATGGAAGCTGCCAAGAAAAAAAATGCCTCTTCTCTCTCCTGCCTGCAGTGCGTGAATAGAACCAGGAGCCTTGCATATGCCAATCAACATTCTGCCACTACGACAGCCCCAAGCACCCTCACCTCTGCTTCCATTATCTCCAGGACCCAGAGTCTAAGCAATCCTCAACATAAATTGCTAAGAAACTGGTTAATGACGCACCGTGGTTACAAAATATGAAGTAGATTTGAGTTGTAGATGCTCTCCCTACACCATAAAGTGCCCCACGTTAACTACCAGAGAAGCAGAGCAGCAGGTCTGAGTACAAGAAGCACCTGACAAATCGCCTGCTTTAACACTGCTCTGGAATGAACAGCCTGTTACATTGTATGTAACCTACAATTTAATCTCTGTAGACACTGATACAGACATTTCACTGTCAGAGCCCCAACCACAAAACCCCTGTCTTACCAGTGATGCTGATAGTTCAGTAGCATGCTTTTTTTCAAGAAGTCTAACTTTTGTTTGTCTTCAGCCTTCTCTGTATGGTATGTTTTCGTACAAACAAGCTTACAGGTTTCCTTCTTATTAAATGTAAACTGTATAAAAAGAAAGCAGAAAGTACATTAAAAATTATGCAAGAAGATACAGGTTCTACCTAAAATAGCAGTTTAAGTTACCAATACTGGTGATAAACATCTAAAGTGCACCACAGCTAACTCAGTGAGCTGAACCTTCAATTCGCTTCTCTATAAAGTCTCCAATTTTTCTTATCCTAAGTGGGTTTTTTTTTCCGTGTTCTGATAACTTCAATCTATTCATCTTCTACATGTGTGACCTAGAAGAAAAAGGCAGAACATTTCCCCATAGGTACCTTCTACACTTCTGGAGCTGCTGGCTTCTAGTAACAAGGACCCAAGATTTCTGTGCTAGCGTCCAAGTGAACAGGAACCAATCAAGTGCCCCTATATATTCCCTAGGAGACTCAGCAGTGACCACAATGCCACATTTGAATATCTAAAATCAAAGCAAACATGACCCTTTACTCAAGCTTAAAAGGCTGCTAATTCTCAGGATTCTATATATAAAAAAGGTAAAATTAAAAATTAGTAACCAAATTTAAAAAGGGGTTCCTCCAATTTTGAGTCCAGAATTACTTACACCTCTCTCTCTCTCTCTCTCTCTCTCTCTCTCACACACACACACACACACACACACACACACACACACACACACACCATTCACATAATACTTTAATAATAGGTTCATGATGATTTTCTGGGAGCATTTAAGTCTTAATTTTAAAAATGAGATTCATGGACTGGAGAGATGGCTCAGCAGTTAAGAGCACTGTCTGCTCTTTCCAGAGGGCCGGTGTTCAATTCCCAGCAACCACATGGTGGCTCACAATGCAATGGGATGCAATGACCTCTTCTGGTATGTCTGAAGGGATCGACAGTGTACTCACATACATTAAATAAATAAATCTCTAAAAACTAAAAATAAAACTGTGATTCACTGGGCTGAGGGGTGAGGAGCAGAACACACCACAAAGCATGAGGGCATGAATGAGGCTCTGGTTCAACATCCAGTACAAAACAAAACAAAACAAATACCTACCCCCCTATAAATATCTTTATATTTTCAGAAGGCTATGACATATCAACTATATAAATAAACCATAATAATTTTTAATGCAAAAATCACATTTTGCTGGGCAGTGGTGGCACATGCCTTTAATCCCAGGACTCGGCAGAGGCAGAGGCAGAGGCAGAGGCAGAGGCAGAGGCAGGTGGATCTCTGAGTTCAAGGTTAGTCTGATCTACACAGTAAATTCCAGGATAGGCAAGACTACACAGAGAAATCATGTCTCCAAAAACAAAACAAAAAATTATGTTTTTCTAAATAGTCCACTTGTCAGTTTTGATTTGTTTTTGAAACAAGGTCTTACTATGCTACAGTTTGGCCTTAAATTCAGATTCTTCTACCTAGGCCCCCAAATGCTGAGATCCCTGTAGGTGTGTGCTAACAGCTGGCTAGTGGCCTACTTCTGTATGTTATTTATTAACACCCCTACTAACACCAACTTAGCTGAGGTGAATGTTTACGTGCAGCCCACTGCTGCCACCTGTCAGCCAACAGTTTAACTTTCACCACATCACTACCTCCATCTAAACACAACACTGTAGCATTAGTTTGAACCTTAAGGTTCATTTTTAAAAACTGAATGGTAGTAACACAAAAGTACTAATATGACAGAATGAGAGGCACAGATGTCCAACTTAGATAAGAAGAGACAGTATTATTTCTGCTAACAGACATCCAACAGTAAATCTTATACCTCAATCTAAAAGGTGGGAACTGGATTTAGCTAACTTGACTTTTGTGCTCAACTGTAAAGGGAGAGAGAGAGAGAGAGAGAGAGAGAGAGAGAGAGAGAGAGAGAGAGAGAGAAAACAGGCATCTTACACGTGCGCACCATAAGAAGCCCATGGGCCAATGTCAGACATCCTCTTCTATCACGATCCACTTTAGTTCTGAAACAGGTTGTCAGTGAACCTGGAGCTCACTGACTCACAGCTCCAGGGTCTCCATGCTCCCCAACTGGGACTACAGGTGCATGTGCTAATGGACCCAGCTTCTCTGTGGGTGCTGAGGCTCTGAGGTCAGGTCATTATGGTTACATAGCAAGCACTTCACTAACTGAACCATCCTCCAGTCCAGGAAACAACTGATTACAGAGCAACAGTTAACTGTCCTCTAATGCCCCCATGTTCTATGTACTTTACATTCATCAAGGCTCATGTATTCCACCCAATAAATGGGCAAGGTTGGCCTTCTCCACATGTTAGATTAGAAAATCAAGGCATTAAAGACACGAACTAAGAAACGCCAATCAGGACATAACCCAACAGGGTTGAGCTATAAAACAAAGCTGCTTCTCTCCTTACGTTTAGTTAGACATTCTGTGTTTGAAATCATTGTTGTTGTGGACTTGACAGTACTTCTTATTTTTATGTGTATGTCCATATACCACATGCACGCTCAGACCGGCCAGACGAAGGTGTTGGATCCTCCGGGTCTGGAGTTACAGATAGCTCTAAGCTGCCATGTGGGTGCTGGGACTCAACCCGGGGTCCTCTGAAAGCACAGGAGTGCTTTTAACTGCTGAGCTATCTTTCCAGCCCTTAGTACTTAAGTTTTGATAAGGCAAAGGAACCAACACTCCTTTGTGACACCCAAGCTCAATTTTGCCCTGTTTTACTTAACTGTATTATATTGTGGGGTGTACATGCATACAGGAGAGGTGTAGGTGTGCCCACGTACATGTATGTGGTGGGCAGGAGGTGTCTTATTGTATCACTCTCCATATTATAAAATACACATCTCTAATTTTATTGTATGTCCATGTGTACAAGCACCACAACAGCCAGAAGAAGGCATGAGATGTCCCAAATTTACAATTCTGTTTACTCCATTTCTGTTTTATCTGCCTTAGGAAATTAAAACCCCAGTCTATATCCTATTCCTTAGCTAATTCTTTCGGCTCTACTTAAAAAAAAAAAAAAAAAAAAAACCAAGCGGATTCTGAGTCCAACTATGTCACAATCTCCCCCCAAGGTCTAAACTACCATCAAACCCTATCCGACAGCTGAGAAATCTCCTGACTGGGTTTTCTCCTTATACCCCTCAGTCTGTCCTCAACACACCTCAACAGTGAGTGACCATGTAAGGGCCAAACTGATGCAACAATGTCCAATCTTGCTCAGATGTGAAGGGTCCAAAGTTTGAGTCACTGTTGTTTCCCATGGTGGTAAGGGCCTCAAGCATGCTGCAAGTGCTCTACCACTCAACTGGGCTTTCTCCTGTACCAGCTGGTTACTCTTGCCCTCATCTCTCACCAGCCCCTCTCTCTCACTCCCTTGCTCGCTCAGGTCGTACTCCTTTATCTCTGCACCCTGAACAGCCCAAGCGAGTCCACACCTGGGGATCTGGCATCATCTGTCTGCCTCTAAAATACCTTCCCCAGGCACTTGATTGACTTACTCCCTCACTTATTTTTAAGGTCTTGTATTCAAATGTCACTTTCTCAGAGAGACTTTAATTTACATTTTTAATGTCACCTCTCAGTAAGTCTTATCTAAAATGACAAACTCTCTGTCCACATTGTTTTAGTTTTGGAAATTCTTTCCCAAGTAACTGACATACTGTACTCTTTAGTTATCTCCAGTCTCCTCCTTGCCATCAAGACCAAAGAGCCACAAAGGCCAGGGATTTCTCTTGTCCTGTCCACTGTTATATTCTACATCTGTAACAGTGCCTGAGCACACAGAAAGTAGCTAACCCACAAATGTTAACCTGGTGAGTGGATGCATCAGTGAGTGCTGACAGGCGCATGAGGCTTATGACCCACACACGGTCTTAAGCTGTGCTTTTTCTGACCTAAACTAATGTCACAGAAAAGGTAACAAAGCAGCCTTCAGATGGGGACTGTCCTCTGCTGCTGTCACTACTGCGTCACTACAAACTTAAATAGAGTGAAAATAAAGCACAGAAGAGTCAAAATGAATTAAGTATATTGTCTAGCCAGGCAGCAGTGGTGTACACCTTTAATTCTGGCACTTGGGAGGCAGATGTAAGTGAATCTCTGAGCTCAAGACCAGCCTGGGTGAGTTCCAAACTCACCTACAGAAGTGAATTCCAAAATGGCCAGGGCTACACAGAGAAACTCTGTCTTGAAAAGTGAAAAAACAAAAAAAGAGGGTGGGTAGGTTATAGCTCATCTTTCAAAATAAATTCAGGCTTTCTAATGAAAGCTGCATTCCAAAATAACATGACCCATAAATTTGAAAAAATCATTTATGGCTGGTTTAGAAAGAAAACTCTCATCGATGCCCCAATACCATGCTTTCATATGCTGTAGTCTTCAAGAATCTCTTTAAACTGGGAATTGAAGAACTTAGCCCTTTTTGGGTTGGAGGACAGGATCTTGCTAGGTAGCCAGGATAACCTGGGCCTGCCCTTAGCATCTCCACACACATGTGTCACTATGCTCTGTTTAATACAGACCTTGACCCTAAGTTTCTGTAGAATGTGAAAATGTTGGATGCACCCCTTTCTCTATTTAAGAATCCTATCCTTCTGCTCTACTTTACCTCAACTCCCAGGGCAAGAGATTAAATCTAAAGATTCCCAGGACCCAAGGGTCTTACATACATTTAGAAAAGTCAAGAATGAGCTCCTTCAAGAGACAGGAACTGTTTTTTTTTTTTTTTCCAGTTTACTGTTGTACCAAAGGCTGTCTGTCCCTGGCAGTGTAAGATCCCCGAAGCAGAGATCTGCCCGTTTGCTTGCCTCTGCTGGAATTAAAGGCCTGAGCCACACCCACCAGGCTCTTTCCACTTTCTAAAGGCCAGCACTAAGTAAACAGAGACACGTTAATATTTAAGTTGTCTGTCTAATTTCATAGCTATGCCTGACAACACCATCCACTACAAATGAATGCAGTATCATCAAAGTAATCTCTCAAATTCGTAACAAAGAATTATTGCCTGATGCTCCCCATACAGACACACTGAATTCTTCCCCAGTAACTTCATTTTCAAAGGTCTTTAACTGTCTTTCAAAATAATTTAAAACTGTTGTTTTTTTAGAGCAGAGAATTACAGATTAAATTATTTGAAAACAGATAGGATTCAAAATGAATCTGTAGGGGTTGCAGAGATGGCTCAGTGGTTGGGAGCACTAGCTGCTCTTCCAGAGGACCCGGGTTTGGTTCCCAGCATCCACATGGCACCTCACAACCATCTGTAACCAGTTCCAGAGAACCTAATGCCATTTTCCCACCCCCAAAGCCACTGCACAAACATCGCACAGCAAAAACACCCATACAACCATAAATAAATCATTAAAAAAAAAACTGTAGTGGATTAAATTTATATAATGTTTATATCTTTCTGCCCCCGAGGCTTCACAGAATGGGTTCTGCATGGAGGGGAGTGAGATGGTTACTGGGACCAATGCAGGCCCAGGGATCAGCTGGATGGATGCTCCACGTAACAAAGTGTGCCAAGAAGAAGGAAGTGCCTGGTGAAACGAAGGCCAGGTTGCGAAGGGTAGAGTCTAAGTCACAGAAGGAAGAATGGGAAGCCAAGAGAGGCAGCAGTGGGCTGAGGAATACCTGGGGGTCAAATGACAGCCATCACAGGAAAAGTTCTAGTAGGGTCAGATGCCCAAGGAAGCAGAGAAGGAACAATGCAAAGCACAAAATACATTAAAATAAATGTGTATTATATATATATATATATATATATATATATATATATATATATATATTATATACACACTAAATAAGTAACAATCTAATTGTATTTATAACAACTTGTATGTGTGTACAAATCTTCAGGAAATGTTAAAAAGAAACAAGTAGAACTAAGGGAGAAGAGAGACTTACTTTTCATTTTATAGTCTTCTACACCACTAAATTATTTATACAGTGATGTGTTATAATTATAAACATCTTAATTTTTCTGAAAGAGATCTACTACTCTTTGTACAGTAGAAGAGCACATATAAAATGACCAGAGAGAGGACTGCTCAATATGGGAGAATAAGTTCAAAAGAGCAAAGCTTAAAAAGTGAGATAATTACGGGAAATGATGAAGTACATATATCGAAGAAAATATTTTACATTGTGTGCAGTTTCATTTAACTGGTGTCCTAAAAAAAATGTATGTGATGTTTCAAATAAAGTCTTCTTGTTTTTGAGGCAGGTCTTAGGTCGTTCAGGCTGGCCTCCAACCCATTAAGTAGCTGAGGGCATTCACGCTTCCCGCCCTCAGCCCTAAGTGCTGGGACTACAGGCCTGTGTTACCATGCTTGGTTCTGTGGTGCTGAGGATAGACCCCAGGTCACTGTACATGGTAAAAACAAAACAAAGCAAAAACACCACACTGTTCCAAATAGGCTATAAGCTAAATAACCCAAGACTAAAAGTAAAATGAAAACTAAAAATATCTTCAAAATACCAACAGAGAAGCCCAGGCAATGTTGCCCTTGGGAATCAAGGAAATCTACAGACAAAGAGTAACAGAGACAACCTTCTATGACTGGAAACTAGTGTGAGGCACGCTGCACGTGGACAGCAGCTCCACACAGTGCATCACAACACTAGCACAGACCTATCAATGACATGCTATGAAAAGAAGAAGGGTCTTTCTAAACCAAGGCTTTAAGAAATTATTACTGGGGGTTGGAGACATGGTTCAGTGGTTAAGGGTACTGACTGCTTTTCTAGAGGTCCAGGATTTGATTCCCAGAACCAACATGGCAGTTCACAACCCCCTGTAACTCCAATTCTAAGGGATCTTTATGGGCATTAGGCACACAAGTGGTGCACAGACATACATGCAGGGAAAACAACCTTACACATAAAATAAACTTTAAATACATATACATACATACACACATACATATGTACACACACACCAACATGAAGGAAGGAAGGAAGGAAGGAAGGAAGGAAGGAAGAAAAAAAGGAAGTTATTCATGGGTGCAAACCAAAGTAATTGTTCCTCACCTGTGCAATTTATTTGTGATAGTTCTCAAATAAGAACAAAAAAGAAACCTCCAAAGCTATGGTAAGAAATTTTTATTTAACACCAAATACAAACCTTATACGGTGAGGGTTCAATTCTTTCTCCGAATAATACCTGACCAAGATTTTCAGATGGGCGTTTTCCTTCTGACGCCTGGCAAAAATCAAACCTAAAAAAAGAACATTAACATTTAGACATAGAAAAAAAACAAAAACAGTGAGGTAAGAACCACTGGCCAATCTTGAAAGATTCGTTTTTTTAGGAGCTGTTTAAATGAGGAATGTGCTTACATTTGAGTCTCAAGCATCATAGCTCCCACCAGAACCAGAAATGTCCTACATTTTATATATACGGCTTCTTAAAAATCTACACATTATATCTTATTCTTGTGATGTTTAATTCTATATTATAATATATAGTATATTGTAGTATGTCATGTAACTACATATTATCATATAACTATATATAACATATAATCATTTAACTATATATAATATATACTATATCTGTTATAATATATCTTTATTCTTCAGGCTTTTTGTCCAAGATTAATCTTTTGTTGTAACTTAATTCAAATCTTCCCATAGGATAACATTTCCAGATGTATCAATCTTATACCTGTTTCACCCAGATATAGTGCCCACCCATCCTTTCACTATGAGAACTCAGAAGGATGGAAAACCACTTTAGAATCCTACAATTCTCTTCTATAATTTTTGTGTATTACAAGCCAGCTTTAGTGAAATTTGTTTCATATGACCACCCAATTTTGTCACAATTATAGGGCACTCATTAAGAAATAACATGGGGAGTGTGTGAGTATAATGGCCACAGTATAGTGAGATTCTTAAGAGGAAGGTGAATTTCAAAACTTTCAAAGCACTCCCAAACACGGATCAGATCCAGATTTTCCCTAAGAAGAACAAAGATTCAAGTAAACATGCTGACTCTTCAACAGAACAAGAGGAACCCAGGCAAGCAGTGACTCTCCCTTGTGAGAGTCAGGCGGACAGCTCAGGGCTTGTGTACACCTTTCTTACATATTCCTAGGCAGAGAGGTTCTTGTGGGGCAATAGCTTTTGTATATACTGTTTTGTATAGCAAACACTGCCCTTTAAAACTCTTTGAGCTATGGAGAAATAGTCAATTAGAATCTAGGAACTATGTAACAACTAATATGGAATACAGAAGTTAAATGATTATAGGGGTTTTCTGCAGCACACTTCATAACACAGCAAACAACAAAATCCACGCCTTGGAAGGTCAAAAAGAATGGCTCAATGGGCAGTGTTTGCTGCAGAGGTTGACCAGCTCAATGTAGTCAGCCAAGCCACGTGAAGGTGGAAGGAGACCACTGACTCCACAGACACACCTCATATATGACACAGTAACAACATAAACTTAAAAAGTCTGGAAATGAAATCAGTAAACAACTGCACTATACATAACTCTGTGGGTTACAAAGAAGACTGCAATGACTGCGCACTGACAGGGAAGGTGTGAGGCCACTGTTGAGAAGACAAGATGCTTATTGTTTAAAGTAAAAATACACAGGATGCTTACACACATTCAAATACCTGGAGAAAAAGAGTGCCTCAGACAAAACAATGGTTCTTTCTGGGGATAACACAAAGGAAAATTCTTTTAAAATGTATAGAAGAGGCTGGAAAGATGGCTCAGCTTTTTATCTGGACCAGGCAGGGTTCAAGTCCCAGCACCCACATGGCAGCTTACAACCATCTCTAACTCCAGTTCCAGGGCATCTGATAACCTCCTTCTGCCCCAAAACAAGGCATTTGTGTGGTGACAGACATTCAGGCAGGTAAAACAACCATATACATAAACAATAATTTAAAGAGAACAAATTACATTTTATTTATTTATTTATTTATTTATTTATTTATTTATTTATTTTGGTTTTTCGAGGCAGGGTTTCTCTGTGTAGCCCTAGCTGTCCTGGAACTCACTTTGTAGACCAGGCTGGTCTCTAACCCAGAAATCGGCCTGCCTCTGCCTCCCGAGTGCTGGGATTAAAGGCGTACACCACCACGCCCAGCTAACAAATTACATTCTTACGGTCAGATAAAAAAGGAGAATCCTGTTTCGCTAATGTATCTGTTATACTGTAAAGCAACAGAAAAAGAAGCATCTATTTTTTTTCCAGCACAATTTGTATTTGTATGCATGTGTATTGATACCCGTGGAGACTACAAGATGAAGGATCCTCTGCAACTAGAGTTCCGGACACTTGCAAGTCACCATGTGGGTGCTGAGAACTGAGTTTGGGTCCCCTGAAAGAGCAGCACATGCTCTGAATTACTGAGCCATCTCTTTAGCCCCAGAACAGCATGTTTTCTCTGAAAGTGTTTCCAAACTGGGTGTGGTGGGTATTCCTGCAATCCCAACACTTGAGAGATTAAGGCAGGAGACTTGCCAAGAGTGTGTACCAGGTAGGGCTAAAGTAAGAGCTGTCTGTCTCCATCACCTCTACCCAAATATCCAGGCCCTATGCACTTAGGAAATGAATAAAGTTCTACACACAAAATTCTGATGAGCCACATAAACATTTACATAAAATCAAGCTGGAAAACTTACGCTGTATATTCGTAAGGCAGAACAGATTCCACTGAATCAAGCCGGTTAACAAACAATTCTATCTCAGCCTGAAATGAGGAAGCACAGGATTAGAACATGAACCCTGAAGACAGACACAAGTCATGCTTGGAACTGAGGAAAATGCTACATGCTTGAACTATTAAACTATTCTTTAATATGTTCAAGTAATAAATTATATGCATTTAAAACATTCCTATATAACTTTTACAGATGCAAATGGCTTTTGAATTTACTAATGCTTTTAAAATTCTAACTTTACTAAAATATTAAATAAGATATTTTAAAAAGCAAATTTATGAAATTGTTTTCAAAAGTCTGATTTCCAAATTCAGTATTTCACTCTACACCACAATAATTTCTACTTTGGGGATGGAGAGAAGGTTAAGAGGGTGTACTGCTCTTGCAGAGGGACAGAGCTCAGTTTCCAGCACCCCTGCTTGTCCAGCACACAGCTACCTTTATCTCCAGCCCCAGATGGGATGCTCTTTTCTGGCCTCTCAGAGAATACGCGCGCGTGCACGCGCGCGCACACACACACACACACACACACACACACACACATATGCATCTCATAGAGTATTGTCTGTTCCAGGACAACCAAAGCAAGAGAGACCTTGTCTTGATAAATAAGTACACATTTTTAAACAAGTTATTTTGCTGAGCAGTAGTGGCCCACACCTTTAATCCTAGCAGTCCAGTGGATCTCTTTGAGTTCAAGGCTAGCCTGGTCTACAAAGCAAATTCCAGGTCAGCCAGAACTACAAAGAGAAGAAACCTTGTCTTGAAAAACCAGAAAGAAAGAAATGCTACTCCACTGGTTGGAATTTTCCCAATCAACAACACTGTGAGCGGTTGCTTGTGTACACTCTTAAGCAGCCAAGACCACATGGTCTAACTTTGGAGGGCAGCTGTGACTCATCTGAAAATGGCACACTACAACAGTTAACAGTGAAGACATTGACCAGGATGAGATCAAGTTCAACACCTTTCTCCTTTATTTACGAAAGGATGGTAATATTTATCTTGTAGGGCTACGTTAGACTACTAGGTGCCATTTATAAAGTATACTGAACATTGCCTAACTGCTAAAATACAGGCAAAAAGATTGATTAACTAACAGGAAGAGTCTAACAAGATTACTGTGCTCATCCACTAAACTCCTAAAGATAGTGTGATCCTTTAAACAGCTTCATAGGCAAACTGTATACTTCTACTTAAGGGGGAAAGGCCTCTAATCACAGCACTCAGGAGACAGGGGCAGGTCAGACCGATCTCTGCGAGTTTGAGGCCAGCCTGGTCTACAAAGTAAGTTCCATCTGAGGACAGCTAGGGCTACACAAAGAAACCTTGTGTGTGTGTGTGGGGGGGGGTTTGAGGGTGCAGTATTGTCTCCAACACTAAAAAATATGCCTTTTTACATAAAATATACCTTGGACCATTTCAGCTAAAAAGTTGACAGGACATTTCAGGATCACAGAATGTTTGAGTAATTAAAGACAAATATTGTAAATTATTCGGTCTAAATAATTTCACTACCACTGTTATGAAAATACATCCAAATTCAAACTCTAACATCAATACAGAAAGGGAGGTGGTTTCACCTCCAGATTTCTCCCGAAGAATGAGTTATTATATTCTATATGACTTTGTATGTTTTCAGTTTCAAAATCAGCAACTCTACATTGCTATGACATAATTCAAGCCAATCACTGACAATAGGCATAGCCTCTTGTTAATACCAAGGCTTAAATACTAACTGACCCAAGCTGGGAGTCCTTTCTCCCTTGTTGAGAAAGGTTTTCTTATCTGAAAAATGAAAATAATTCCAGTTTCTAGCAGTTTTTTGAGAGGCTTCTGCAGTGGCATGTCCAAGGTCAAAGCTAAGTGCTCTCTACTGTGCAACACTGTCCAACAGAACTTTAACCAAAGATGTCCTTCATCTGCATTCTTGGATACAGCATCCTCTCTAGGCCGCCTGAAGCTATTGGGCACCGAAATTGTACTAGCCACTATTTCAACATTGCCAAAAAACTGATTCTTAACTTGTATTTAATTTAAATGGTCCCAGGAGGCCAATGGTTCTGAATTGAACAGCAAAGTAATAAATAAGAACACCATGCTATGTTGTCTGGTGCCATATAAACAACCTCTTTGTATACTTAACATTTTTATTCCAGTTACTATAACTTTTCTGTTCCAGAAAAAAAACAACTCTCATTTTATTAGTCCATCCCAGAGGTTGCAAACTTTTCCTATAAAGAGACAATTTATAAATAGTTTAGGTTGTGTAGGACCCACTGGCTTTATCCTTATACTGTAAAAGCAGCCTAGACAACTGGTAACTGAGGACACGCCTACAGTGTAGTAAGCTTAACAATTACTGTGGGCTCTAAAATAAGTAAATAAAAATCAGACGTTCATGTAATCTTCAATCATTACTAAATAACACTACCCTTCCCTCCTCAGCCACCTAAAATGACACAAACCATCTGTATCCTGGGAGCCCTCTAATAAGTCTAAGCAGCGAGCCGGGCTGGGCTTCCAGTCTACTGTAGGCCTCATTTTCAGACTGCTAAATGTTCAAATTCCTGCACCACCATATCCAGCTCTTTATTTCCATGTTATCACCTCTGGTGTCTTTGGAGTAATAACCCTTGAAAACTGAAATGTTGTAATCTTTTCAATGATCTATCTTTATCATGCCAGTTGGTTTTCTTGGAATTTTACTAAACTCATACAATGTTCTTGACAGATGTGTAATCAAGCAGAATTATAGCAAAATTCAAGGTTCAAACACCAAAGTGGCCTAGAATTATAGAATGCCAATGTTACTTTTCAGTAGCCTCTTTGTCCCTGTATATAAATTCTTCAGATACTTGATTTCTCTCCTGTGTGCTAAACCTAAAGCTAAGTGCTCATCCTCAGTACACATTGTTTCTTTTCAAATATTCTTCCTAAATGTGTCTGAGACCAAATTAATTTACTTAGTCCAGTAAACATTAACGGACTTAATTTTGCTCTCTCACATACCCTCTGTTTTTATTTTTGGAACAGGATCCCATATAGCCTCGGTTGGACTTGACCTGCCTGCACAGCCAAGGATGATGGCCTTCAACTCCCAATCCCCCTGCTCCCCTCCCAAACGCTGGGATCACAGGTGTACAACACCATGCCAGACCTCCCTTGTAATGTTTAAAATGCTCCTCAAATTGTATATCTGTGAGGATTACATTTATTGCAAGTCTAACACCACCAACTGGCTATATTTCATATGTTCTCTTTGTTACATTTATCACACTATCATTAGGTATCAGTCCCGGGAACTACAGAAGAAAAAAAAAGAAAAAAGAAAAGAAAACCTACCATTCCACAGCTACCCACTCCCTTAAGCTAGCCCAAACCTGTCTTTAAGTTCCAATTTAAAACAACCTTAGAAATCAAGCTTACTAGCTCCTTCCTCTAAAACTATATTTTTACCCTGAGTTAAGGTCTCACTATAGAGCCAAAGTTGACCCAGAACTCCCAATCCCCCTGCCTCTGCCTATGGTGTACCAGGATCCCAGACAAGTCTCATACCGCTGGCTTAGAATAGGTCTCTGACTAGCTCTAACAGTCAAGAAAGCCTCTCTCCTTGAAACCATGCTAGCCCTCTGTTTCTAACTTAGTCACTTAAGCCAACTGTTGCCACTTACTGCATCTTCCTGTGCTGTTCACTAAGCTTCACACCACTTCTTGTTACACTCTCAAAAATTATTTACACTGTATTAACTTTTGCTAAGCTCGCATCTGGCATTTTATCTAATATCAACCCCCCCCATCAAGTTTACCTTATCTGTCATCTTCTCCTAACCTAGCAAAGTAGCCTCGAATTCCACACATAGAAAAGATGTTAACAATGCCAAGCAGTATGTGTTAGTTCTTCTCTGTGATACAAAATAATGTAATTATCAACAGCTTTCCATAAAAATGTCCAAAAATAGTATTCCTCAAGGATCTTCCACCTGAAAACAAAGTCCATTTAAACACAGCACATACATAAGGAACTGAGTTCCGGTTCCTTGAATGCACACTCCTGGCACACAACTGCCTATAAAGCAAGCTCCAGATGGTCTCATCAGATTTTAAGTCTATCTGCAGCAATTAATAACCTTGAAAATAAAGACTAGATGAGCCAACAGTAAGAAAAGAAAATGGTATATATAGAAGATGGTCTATAACTGGCATGGGATTATAAATTAAATGAATCAATATATATACTTATTGTATGCTAGCTTACAGAAGCTGAACATTCTTGGATTTGGATAAACACTACTATATGGATAACTCCCAGGGTTTTTGCAAGGGGCCCCCTCCCCTCCTTCAGAGCAGTACAAGCAGCACTGACTGTATGTGCTAGGTCACTGTTGCTGTATAGTCAACGATCACACTTTAAGAAGGCAGGGTTTCCCCAAATTTTCTGCCTGTGACTATAACTAGGAAAATTACACAATACTGAGTAATGAGTATAGAAAATAAGTATATAAGTCAAACATTTAAAACAATTATTTGGTATAATTATGCCAATTACTGAAAATGAAAGCAAATGTGCATACTCATAAGTGGAGGTGCTGGTTATTTTTAATATTTAAAAAAAAATCTCCTGGGGGCTAGAGAAACAGCTCAGAGGTTAAGAGCACTGGTTTACAAAGATCTCTAACATATATATACATATATATATATACACACACACATTATTTATTTATATTTATACGACTACACTGTAGCTGTCTTCGGACACACACCAGAAGAGGGCATCAGATCCCATTACAGACGGTTGTGGACCACCATGCGATCTCTAACTTCTGTCCCAGAGGCATCTAACACCCTCTTCTGGCCTCTGTAGGCACTACATGAAATATGTTAGGGAAGCTGCTGAGTCTCTGTGGGGTTTAATTTTCTTTTTATCAGAACAGCAAACACTATAAAGAGTGATGTTTAGGTAACAGGGGTATGGTGGGATGAATATGATGAAAATATATTATATACACAGATGAAAGTGTCACGTATATTATATACAAGTATGAAAAGCCCATTGTACTTGTGTGTGGTGGTACACACCTTTAATCCCAGTGCTTAGTAGCTTGGAAGGCAGAGGCCTGCTTTATGACTTAGAGGCCAGCCTGTTCTACACAGCTAGCTAGCTTCAGACCAGTCAGGGCTACTTCATGAGACTCTGTCTCAAAAAAGAGAAGAAAAGGCCATTGTTAAATATAATTAACATATGCTAATAAAAACCATGAAAGTGTTAAAAAAAATCTTGTTTTTGAGGCAAGGTCTCATGCATCCCAAACTGCTCCTCAACTCACAGGTCAACTGAGGATTTCTTTGAACTCCTGATCCTGCTCCCAAAGTGGTGAGATAACACGTTTAGGACAAACTTAGCCTGGTATTTGATTTCTTTTATGGTCATCATCATCCCCTCTAATCATCTTTATCTAAGCGTCTGTGCTCAAAGGTTAGTACTATGTTCTTCTGAACATATGTCTTCAATATAGATGGTCACTTCTAAAGTGGGGCGTCTGGAGATGGGCTTACCTCTCACCTCATTTTCAAATTGTTTCTGGCTGTATTAACACAAGAAAACACAAAAAACCTGAAAATGAAACATTTTAAGAAAGTTACAGGGCTGGTGAGATGGCTCAGTGGGTAAGAGCACCCGACTGCTCTTCCAAAGGTCCGGAGTTCAAATCCCAGCAACCACATGGTGGCTCATAACCATCTGTAACAAGATCTGACGCCCTCTTCCAGAGTGTCTGAAGACAGCTACAGTGTACTTACATATAAAAAAAAAAAAAAACTTTAAAAAAAAAAAAAAAAAAAAAAGAAAGTTACAGAATCCTAAATCACTTAGACAAAGCAGGATTGAGTATAATCTCATACTAAGAAATTTGTATGGCAATTTGTGTGCCTCCCAAGGCACAAGTCAAGCATGTGAACACAAGGGCTTTGCTTAACCATGGTTTAGTACATTGATCCCAAACGCCAAGGGCTGCTCTGATTTACTAGACCTATGTAAGACCAGCGAAAGCTTACCTCAATAACTCACTTTCAGGAGCTGTACTGAGAATTGAGTCCCTTTTCTGGTATTACATCTTCAAAATAGACAGGGAAAGAAAGAAAATGTATCCAAGAAGGAAAATGGGGCCAAACATTTAAGCTTTCTTATAAAGCACAGATGGCTCTATTGTTGCATAAATAAATCTTCTATTAATCACTGAAAAAAAATTTGTATAGCAGAGGTTTTTATCTAATTAGAGTTCAGGAGTATCCCTTCTAAATCCTTCATCCAAGAGCATGTTTTTATTTTCTGTTATCCTCAGTCTCAGCTGTGGTCAGACACAGGGTCAGGCAGGTGCTGTGGGTCTCCTCTATGAATGAGGATTTCTCTCACCGGCATCTCATCTGCCCCACCTAACAGCTACAATGAGGAAATGGCCATGAGAGAAGAAACACAGCTCTATAGAAGGTCAGTCATAAAGGGTCTGAAGTACAACAGAACAGATATAAAAGGGGAAAGCTACACAAGATCCCACTGCCTTCTGTTAAAGACATCAACAAAGAGATTGTCTTGACGAAGTCTTAATGCAGATATGATATGAAAAAAAATCTTAGGAAGTTGTTAAATAAGAACCCATATTACAATAAAAGGTGGGAGTATTTTATTGCTCACAGAAGGTGATCTCTCCTCATACTTTTGAAAAATAAAATTTCAATTTTAGACTGTATCAAAGAACAGAACATACACCTGACCATTGAGCTGGGTGTGATGGCCTACACTTGTCATCTAGCACAGTTACAGGAGAATCAGGAGTTCAAGGCCAGCCTCATACACTGGAATGGGGACAATTTGGACAAGACCCTGTCTAAAAACACTCCCAAAAGAAAAAACAAAAACCTGACTATATCAAAATTCTTTACGTAGACACAAACTTCTTTTTGGACTAACATCAATTCTGGAAGTTTTGGTTCCCAGGAGGCAGAGTGCATTAGAGAGTAGTGAGGAGCCAGAGCTGCGGTCCTGGGCTCATCTGCTTCTTAGCTCAACTCTTACTGTCTCTGTGAACTTGAGGCAGTCAAGTCACTAAATCATACTGAGCTTCCATTTCCCACTGATCAGCAGGCCTGAAAGAGGAACACAGGGAAAGAATTTTCACAAGGTTCCTCCCTTTATGGAGACCAAAGTTTCATCTTCTTCCTTTAAAAAAAAAAAAAAAAAAAAAGTTGCCCTGGATGGTCTAGAACATGCTATGTAGGCAGAACAGGCTAGTTTCAAACTCAGAACTCAGCCTATCCTCTCAAATGCTAGGGGTTAAAGCAGTACCTCTCCATGCCCAGCTGCATACTTAACCTTAGAGGCAATAGAGAAGATCTGGTTGCCACAAGGAAGGTAGCCACAAGGAACCAGAAAACGTACTGAAAGGCCTGCAAGGATTAGGAAACAGGTTATTTAAGGAACCTGGTGTAAGGCTGGCAGAATAGGCCAGTCCGTTCCAACAGAAGCTGGGGTATACTTGTAGGTTTACTCTGCTGTGACGTGTGGAATACACACACACCTGTGACTTTGTTCCATATGTCTAGTTATACACCTTTAGAAGGAAGAACTAGTAGAATGTTTATTTACTGTGGTAAAGTAAGTCTTCTCTAGGCCAATCCTTAAACACCATCATCTATACACTGCTAGGTTTCCAGATGGCAAGAAACCATGCTTTCTTTTCTAGAGAAAACTACGAAGGTATGAAACTAAACACCAATTAGTAAGTATTAATCACTTATAATAAACAGTTATTTTTTCTTTTAGTACTTCAACATCTTCATACTACTTCCAGTCATACAAGTGTCAGAGACTCATTCATTCTGCATCTGTTCAGAGCAGCACCTATTGCTTTCTTAAATCTGACTCAGTCCATGTTTGAAGGCAACTGCTCCTAAAATAACATACACAATTTACAAAAAGCTTCTGAAAATAACTACCAAGAAAGGAAGGTGACTAAGTAAGCTGTCATTTTATCATGGTTGCCCAGCTAATGCATCTGAGCCTTGCTGTCTGTCATTAGCCACTAGAGGGTAGAATTGGTCATTTTTCTTTACAGCACAACAAAGACAATCTCAAATTTCATCTCTGTCTCCCCCACGCACTCCCCCAATTTATGTGGGAATGTGTACATGCCATGTGAGCATGTGGAGGTCAAAGGACACCTTTTGTAGGTAGGTTCTCTCCATCATGTGGGTCCCAAAGACTGAACTTGGATTGTCAACTTGTTGGCAAGTATCTTTTGTTTTGTTTCGTTTTGTTTTGAGACAGGGCCTAAGTAGACGTGGAGCTCACTCTGCACACAACAAGGCCTCAAAGAAAGGTGTGCACCACCAAGTCCAGCTGGTGGCAAGTATCTTTACCCACTGAACCATCCTGTCAGCCCCAGGAAAGAAAGTCTTAGTCTTTCCCCTAAGAGTATGACCTCTCAACCCTTCACCCAGCTCTTCCATGAGGCTTCCCCAGCGCCATCTCATGTTGGCTGTGGGTCTCTCCATCTCTTTCCATTGGCTGCTGGGTGGGGCCTCTCAGAGGACAGTTAGGCTAGTCTTTTGTCTGCAAGCGTAACAAATATCATTAATAGTGTCAAGGATTGATTCCTGTCCAAGGAATGGGTCTCAATTTGTGCCAGTCATTGGTTGGTCATTCCCTCTGTCTCTATTTTTGTCCCTGTACATCTTGTAAGCAGAACACATTTTGGGTACAAGGTTTTGTGGGTGGGTTGCTGTCCTTATCCCACCATTGGGAGTCCTGCTTGGCCACAGAAAGTGGCCTTTCCAGGATCCATATCCCCCATTGCTAGGAGTAGAAGAGGACAGGGACTCCACAGGAATACCAACAGAGTCAACTAACCTGGACCCTTGGGGGCTCCCAGAGACTGAACCACCAACCAAAGAGCAAGCATGGGCTGGACCTAGGCCTCCTGCACATACGTAGCAGATGTGCAGCTTGGTCTTCATGCAGGTCCCCCAACAACTGGAGCGGGGGCTGTCCCTGATCCCATTCCCCTAACTGGACCACAATGTCTGGCCTCAGTGGGAGAAGCTGCACCTAGTCCTTCAGTGACTCAATGTGTTGGGGGTTCTGGGGAGTGGAGATACCCAGAGGGGGCTCCCCCTTCTCAAAGGCGAAGGTAAGGGAGGAATGGAGGGAGGATCTGCATGAAGGAAGGATCTGGAAGGAGGAGAGGGGCTGATACTGGGATGTAAAGTAAATAGTAAGTTTTAAAAAAGAATACGATCTCTATATTACGCAGTAAAAATGAATCCAACGTTCTGAAAGCTTCTGCTATTTTAGTTCTTATGTCTGAATTGACATTGAGGAGCCAAATACTTAACAGGTAAATGTATGAAGATGAACTGTCATTATCCTTAATCATTTAACACTACAAGGCCACTCAGTCCAAAACTAACCAGCACATGGCAGCTAACTGAAGGAGTCAAAACTTTTATACTAAATGGAGCACCTACTATCTGGAACCCTCTGTAACTGACACTTCTGGCCTCTGTGGGTAACCCACACTTATATGCATCTACACAGACACACATGATTAAAAATAAACCTTTAAAAAGAATGCACAAATAATTCCTGATTACATCAGAGAAATGCTGGAACCAATCTAATGTCCAGCAAGCATAAATGGTTAAGTAAGCCCACAGACAGCAGAGTGTTAAGAATAAAATATTCCCAGCCGGGCATGGTGGCACATGCCCTTAATCCCAGCACTCAGAAGGCAGAGGCAGGCAGATTTCTGAGT